>NC_133204.1:43317322-43417322 GCF_958299795.1 Porites lutea
TCTATGAGTTTTATTTTTCAATATGAGCAAAATTTTTTCTTAATGATTTTAGTATCCCGGTAAGAAACAGATGAACCGGGAAGACTTCCCAGAAGTTCCGGCTCACGTTCGGATGATAGTCTGGCTGGGTCTTGAGAAGCATCAAGAAGCTTGGAGCAACAGGGAACAAACAGAGGGTGACTTCTGTGTCTACGCTGAAACGGTAAACACAACAGACTTGCGCAGAATTTTAGTGATCAATAACCACAGATCAGAAATGGGGCCCGATTGTCGACGTGTCATTTTTTTTAGCGGCGGGGGGTGGGGGGGGGGGGGGGGATGAGGGGGAGAGGTCGAAGAAAGTTGTGTCGTAGTTTTTACCCCCGAAAGCGGACTGACTCATGCCTGACTCACCCTGGGCTTTCTAACAACACAATCCAGAATCTTAATCCTAATCACTAGACACCTAACTAGTTGTTTGAACCTAGTACGTCATTGGGGATTCGAAATATAGGTGTTGGTGAGTAGGCTACATTCAAGTACTTACTCACACTGAGTATTCGTTGTAAGATGCGCAAAGATCTAAAAGTGTGAGTAGTATATTAAGTACTCTGTTGGTCCCAGAAGTTGTGTGCTGTACCTAAAGAAGAGTACAGGTTGGAATTACACTGGCTTGAGTTGTATCAGGAGCCCTTATTAGTTTGTGGTGTTATATATATGCGCTATTTATAGAATGTGAGAAGAAGCTGCAGGCTTGGTATTTTGCAATTTATGGATCGAAACGTAGTAAAGATCTATAAAAACGCAAAAAAGCGAATGAGGCTTCTATATGCTACTTATCAACCGAGAGTGAGGTCATTAGAGGAAAATCTGAGACCGAGGCCTTGATGTATTGACCGAGTGATCAAGGCCGAGGTCTGAGATTTCCCTGTAATGACCGAACGGACGAGATTATGGACAGGAGCTTGCGGTCAATTAAAGCCAACAACTGGCCAGCAGTTAACTTTAAAAAACAAGTCATCTCATTGAGTTGTACACTTGAGCCCGCGATGCAGTCAGGTAACACTGGTCAGCGGATGCCCCTTTTACAGCTTTCAATTGACCTTAACATGGATGTCCATAAGGATGCCCACTATCAAGTTAAACACAGATTGTATATGCCTTGGACACCAAGCTAGTAATGTGTGGTCATTACAAGAAAACAGCCAATCAGAACGCGCTTACTATTGTAGCCATATAATAAAATGACATCTTGACCGACCAACATTGATCAATAAATGATTTACCCTACGGTCTAGGGAACTATTTTTCTGGTAGGACCAAAGCGGGAAATCCCGGGCAGGTGAGATTGGCCCATCTTGTTCGCGCGGACAGCCAATCCTAACAGAGGATTCACTTCATCTTGCCTGCTCGCGATCCAGCCGTATATAGTATAATGAATACAATTACTCCCTCTGGAAGTTGAACGTACATTGTCCGTTTATGGGCCTAAACTCTAAATATTTTAGTGGGTGCTGTTTTTATGGGGGAGAAATAAATGTCACATCTCAAGGTAAATATCGGTGGCTTTGTATTAAGGCGAGTTATCATTATTTCTCTTTTAGTACGAAAATCAGATGAATGTTCTTGGTACTTGGACCTCAAAAGGGTTGCCTCGTCCTTCTTGGTCAAACTCTCGCGGAGACGTAAGTATGATACTCATAGTTTGGACTTCATACGGTATCCCATCGACGTTTACTGTATTGATCGATTTTTTTTTTCAATTTTACTACTGAGACGTTTTAGACAGACTTGCCTAGATAGACAGTTAAAGGGAAATTGCCAAGTGGATCAGCAGATATATGGATATGTAGGTAGGAAGATATGAAAGATAGTGAGTTTTGCGAATTTAGTTGTTGTCAGCGACGTCGTTGCTTTCATGCTGTTAACAACAAGCTCTACAAGTTCGTAACTTGCAAGATTGCGCATCCTTACCGACCTGTGCCTAGACATAGCCTGCGCGCTGAAGTCTCTTTGATTCTTTTCCGCCTAAAGCAAAGGATACACTCGGTCTACCGAGATATTTTGTCACGTTAGGTGAGAAATTATTACTTCAGAAAGGCACCGCAAGGGCGCCTAAAATTAGAGAAGCAGAAGAACGCTTCTCGTTCGCAAGGTGGACTCCAAATAAGGAACTTGCTTTTATATAAAAATTTCGTAGGATCTTTGTGTTCTTGTGCCATGTTTTTAGTTATATACGTACTTTAAGTGCCAATTACCTCTCGGTCTTTTTCAGTTAAAATTGTATAAAGATTATTTTGTTCCACCCCCTGGCTGGTATTTTGAGGGAGACTGGTTTGTTAATCCAGAGCTCAGGTAATACTTCCTTCTTAAATTATTCTTGAGAAAAATAAATGTATTAACAAAATAAATTAGTTTCGTTGCTAAAAAGCGGTGTTGCGTTTGTAAGCCCGTCACTCCCGAGTCAACGGATTTGAGCAATGTGTCGTGGGGCTGATTGGACTGATTACGAGGACAAATCCACTCGTTTGACATGTCATAGAAGATTTGGCGAGGATAAAACTTGGTTTTAGCGTCATATTGCATAAATCTCTACTAGTTTGGTTTTGTGTGATCCGTCGCAGTTGGTATTTTGGCTGTTACATCATCATTATGCGCGCCGTAAGAGGTTTTGATCCTCTGAGCTGCAACGTGTCGCCTGGTTTACGCCAGCTCAGGAAAGTAGTGCTTTGTAACCCATCTATGGCAATTTGTTTTGTTTTTGTTTTTGGGCGGAAGGGGGGTGGGGGGCGGGGATACAGCCTTCAATCCATAGGACACAACATTTTAAGGTTTAAAGTCACGGGCAAAAAAAGACCCTCTATCATATTGTTTGATGTTCACTTGTAGATTTAGTATTTTAAGCAGCAAAGTAATAGTGAATTATTGAATGTTTCAACAGTTTAAGCTATGACCGAGACAGTGGCCACAAGAGCTTCCTTGAAGATGTTTTTGAGAACGAGTCTCGTCTTCCAGGAGGCAGCTGGGGACCTTCCTCTGTACCTTGGACGGATGTGGTGAGTTTTTTTTTCCATTTTCTTCTTCTTTTTGGCCCCTTCTGCTTTTGAATTTGTTGGTGAACTCCTGAACTTGTTTCTCATGATCTTTAGGCGTCAGTTGAACCCTTATTTATCCTTTATATTCCGGCAAATGCAGCTATGATAATTGAAATGTAGCCAGTGTGCTGCATGTATCTCATTTTGTTCTTGAGAAAATGGATAAAAGTATCCCGCAGGAGTGACTCTCTTCTCGGGATAACACACACTAATACATATCCTTAGCAGATTGATTTATCCAATGGATAAAGCCATCCACCTTTCGAACAACGTGGGCCAGGTTGCAAGTTTTATAGCTTTACCATAAAGATCATCTCGATCGTATTGATTTCTTGCTCTCATTAAGCTGTATTGTTACGCACTCAGAATAGTCTCTATCTGGAGTTCTGCAAAAGGTCATGTTATGTATGGTTTATTTCTTGCATTAGCGTGGCGATGCAGTTACGGCCAGGGATGAAATAGTTTGCCCAGAAGATTGGCAGTGGACCTCAGACTGGTCAGTTGATTTGAACCGAGCCGTGGATGAAGATGGTTAGTCTTTGCTGTTGTCCTTTTGTCAACGTTTCTCTCCGTTCGCTCCAGGACTGCTTTGAGACGAACAAGACTAGATAAAATCCCTCACTAACTAATCCAGTGAGGTAGCTTGACCAGGGGTCAATTTAATAAAACTTTTGCAAGTGTAATTTACAAGTGCAGCCATTGTTTTAGAGTCTGAAAACTATAGCTACACTTGTAAAAGTTGTATTAAATTGATCCCAGGGGCTAATTGCGTGCAGACGCATTAAGCGTTTACTTCCCCTTACTTTAGATTTATACAACTGGTCCCTGTTATTTCAGCGACCTTACCTTTCCTGTCAAAAATTTCCAACACTCTTGAACCGAATATTTCTAGCAAACTTTCTGATAGAGGTTCTTCAAAACCAGTACTACCCTATTCAATCATATAAGTTACGAGTTCCATAGAAAAGAAAACTTGGAAAAAGGAAGTCTGGAAGATAACATGGCGTTGTTTTCCGTGTTCGAAGTGCTAAGATTTGGTCGCTCAAGACTTGGTCAAGCTACCTTCCAAATCCTCGGAGGAAATTAGTATTTCCTTTCGTACTATTAAATTAATTATTTAATTAGTTTCTCCTATCTCTTCAGAGTTAGTGTGTTGGCACGCGCGCTAGCGGCCCTTAGTCACACGCATGGTCATTTTCTTCTCTCTTACCTTTCGCGAGAGTGGTCGTAGCCTTATTCATTCAAATCCATGAGTATGAATTTTCTCAACTGCGGTTTGTGTCCACAGGTTATGAGTATACAGTGGAGGCTACGTTTGGTGGTTATGGACCGGTAGAAAAGACTTACCATTTGTGTCGTCGCCGTCGATGGGTCAGAAACAGAGTGGTAGTGAAAGATTCAAAGCAAGAAGAGGAAGAGGTGAATAATTAGCAATTGCATGCTTTTATTATACTGGTTCATGAGAAGGATAAGGAGTAAATGTACCGCTATGCACTATGTACAGGGAAGAAGTGGAGAGGAGCGCTGTTCACTAAGGCAACATTTTTTTTTTAATTACAGAAAAAACTTTCTGTGTCAAGCGGTAGCTTTTTTCTCCATTTAGTCAAAAGGCCTTATTTCTTTTGCACTGTTATTTTTAGATAAGAGTCGTTGCGTTAACTGCCACCAAATAAGTAATGTCGTTCAAATGGCGGGAACATTTCTTGTTTAATGTTTAATTTCTAGTTTAGACACGCGCAACTTTTCCATGGCTATAACACCAGAAGTCGTGATTTGCTGCGCCCTCCCTTCGCAAAAACTACCAAATACCAAGGTAGCTTCAGAATAAACGGTGCTCGGACCTACAACAACCTACCAAGAATCATTAGACAAGTAGAGACCCTCAGTGAATTCAAAATCAAGCTAAAGCGCCACTATTAACAGTAACACCTGCGTTACATGTTGTCTTAACTTAATTAATTGTCTAATTTTAATGTTTTTGTTTTTGTGTTTTGTCAGGGCTCCATTTAAACTAGCTCTGCTAAACTGGATGCTCCTGGATAAATATTGAATTAAAAAAAAAAAAAAGGATGGTCATTAATTTGTTGCAAACGCGTATTTGGGCTTTGACATTCAAATGGCCAAAACAGTTTACATTTTAATGATAACAGTATATGAGGGAAATATGAGTAGTATATGGAACACAGAATACACTTTATTATATAAACACCAATGAAATACCAAGTGAGCTTTCGCGCCAAAAACTTGATATCTACACATGTGAAAATAACATGTTATCTTCACATGTGAAATTTCACCGTTGCTATGGCTACATGATAAATCGCGCCTTTCAGACCAAAAAACTATTAAAGTGAAATGGTTTGGTATTTCATTGGTGTTTATATAATAAATAGAACATTACATGGCCGCTTGGAGATACAAAATTTCTCTTCTCGTGTTGAAAAAATATTTCACTCGTTCGCTGCGCTCACTCGTGAAATATTTTTCAACACTCGAAGAGAAATTTCGTATCTCCGCGCGACCATGTAATATCCTCTACATCCTTTTTTAAACCCTGTGCTTCTGTGTTGATTGCCAATTCAGATTCGGGCAGAGCAGCTGGCTAAAGAAGGTTGGGAGTACTCTCCAGTGTTCACCATGAAGTTCCATGCGAAAGAACGCAAGATGGATCTGGTCAGAAGAAGGCGTTGGCACAGAAAGATGGTTCAGGATGATCCCAGTGCTCCAGCAGTTTTCCATATTGACGTTGGAGGCAGCGATGATGTAAGAATTAGTAGTGGTCATTACATTCACGAGAAAAAAACCGTATTTAAGAACTGCAAAGCAATGGGTTACATGCTTTTATGCAATTTGATAGAACCGAACTTCAATGAACGAAAAGAGTATGTGCAAGTCCCTCTAAAAGTTCTATTATAGTACGTTTTTAAGGCGAAAGTCGTTTTATCGTGCTTTAGTGAAATTTTTATCGCATTTCAGATCCTGTAAGAGGTCTAACTGAAGTCTCTTAAGCTATCGGCGCTGATTTATTAGTGTTCTACCGTAGTTGGTTCGCCCCTTTTGACAACATTATCAGTCACAATGAAACTCGAAGGTAAAAAAAGTGCGCTCAGTAAGTTTCTCCTGGGTTTTCATTATCGTGGAAATCCCACCAGATTGAGAGCAGGGTTGATCAAACTCCTAAGAGGGCCTAAACCAGGCGCTTGTTGAAGGTAAATTTTAGGGAAGTCCAGTCCAATTTAAGTTTACCCTTCTATTCCTCAATTCAGTTATAAAGACTTGAAATATAAACTAGTAAATCCTAAGACCTCATGTGTACTCCTGAATAGCGTCGTCGTGGAAAGAATTTTCAGACTAAGGAAGTAAGATATAACGGGCGTAAACAAGGAGTGACTGAATTTTTCGACCATCTGTGCGGAAGCGTAGATGATTACCACACAGGTTGTCGAAGAAGTCATAGTGGAGTCGTATATGGACGTAATAACCATGTTACAGTGTGACTGCAGTGTTTTCCATTCATTTAATCCCTGGAAACGTCCTCATGATTTTTATTTTTGCTTTGTTAAGGATAAGGACAAGGAGACGATGATGAATGCCCCAAGAATGTTTATCACATTTGACAGTAAGTGAAGAAGAAGACTGTGAAAGTTATCTCATTTCAGAGACGAGTTATTAATAGCAATGAACAAGGAACCTGCTCTTGGAGGTCAAACGACATCTAGTCAATCCGCGATTTTGTGCCAATTTAAGACCAGAGTGCACGTTCTTAACAAACGCCGTTGTTGTACCTTAGCGGGTCGTTTTCGAAAAGTTCCATCTCGCCACTTTTAACTAACACACAGAGTTCCAAAGTTAGAGACTCGGTATCCTTTGTATAGACGCTCCCTCCCCTCTCAAAGAAAATCCCCGATTTTCTGAGAGGAGGGGGCGTCCATACACAGGCTAGAGACTCGGGTACCCGTTTAATTCGTCCATACCAGAAACTCATAAGGGGTTGAAACGTGTAACTCGCGTTCAATGCTCGTGAACATTCACATTTTACCATATTTGGAAACCTTGGTGACAGATATCCATTTTAAACAAATGGCTGCCGCGCGATCACCATGCAGATGTTTTAAGACAAGAGTTCTGCATTTCAGGCTTAAAAATACACCGTTAAAAGACAAAAAAATGGAAAGAGAAAGTTCAGCAGAATGCTCAGCTTTCTTTTGGTGGAGGAAGGGAAGCTTTTCATCAAGAAATCGTCCTTCCAGGAATTCAACCTTGTTTTCTTCACGACGGATCTCTGGTCTGTTTTGAAATGCAACCAAGGCAGTGAAGTTTTTGCTGAATTTTCAGGTACATTTTGCACTTTATGGCCAAGACAATTACGTTTTTGAAAGGGAATGTATGTATTTTTAAATGTTTCATAGACGTTTTATAAATTTTTCTCTTCGGCGCTAAAGAAAAATCACAAAATGTGCCCCGATTTGAGATGGATTTTGTGTTGAATTTTGCCATGTGCTCAACCGATTTCACTTGCGTGAACGGATCCACGATCCAGATAGTGTTTTCCGAATTGCTTTAAAGGATTAACTTTTTGGATTTTGAATAAATATTTTCAAGAAACGGCTTCTCTGTGTATTGTTTTGAGTTTATTCATTCATAAAATTAGCTCAAAACACGATCGTGACTACAACATCCAAGCTGAATTTAAGCCTAAATGCTTCTCACATTCATTACACGCATCACTTTTTGCGAAGATGTCAGGTTTAGGTTTTGGACACTTCGATACGCAGCCAATAAATTTTATTCGAAAGTATTTTTTACTATTTATTCTAGACTTTTAATATGAGAATTTTAAAAGCTTATTTGCAGTATAAGTTTACTCTGCAGAGGGTCAACGAGGCATTGTTGTTTGAAGTGACAACTTGAAGAAGTTGCGAGGACGTCAATGGGTTTCATAATGTTATGTTTGGCCCGGGTGGTGAGGCAATAATATCCTGCTCAGTGTTTTGGTAAGATTCCTGGTTTCAACCTTTGAAAGCTTTCTCTGCTTTCGGGAGTTTTTCTCCCGTTTGTCGGCCATTTTTTTCAAGCGGGCGCGGGAAGCTGAAGTAAAATTACGTCACGTTGTTTACGAAGTTTGATTGGTCAGTTGTCTCTTCTTCTCGTTCCAAATATGGTACTTTCGAAAATGAATAATCACGAGCATCGGACAAAGCAAACATATCAGAGTTACACGTTTCAACCCCTTATGAGTTTCTGTCCATACTCAATTTTCCCAAGGTGAACTTCTCAGGGAACGACGTGTTTTACTTAATCCATTAAAACGCCACGCCTGTGAGTTGTACTTGTTGATTTTCGACATAGTTTTTAACACAGAGTTAAAATGTCGGTCTGCTTGTTATTGAAAAGCACTATCACAGCTCAGAGACTCGGTTTATCTAGGGAAAGTGGGTGCAAATGGTTAATCAGAGCTTTGTATAATAGTCAACCTTACCTCTTCCAGAGCCTCACAAGTATCAACTGAGGGCCTACATCTATCAAGCACGTGATCTGTTGGCTTCTGATGCCGATGGCTTCTCAGGTTAAATAGCAGAGCTGACGATGCTATTAGGGGGCTTAAGCAAATGCGTCTTTTGAGCGACGGACGTCAACCGGAAGTGAACTTTTTCCATCATTGGGGAGTGGTTCGGGTGAAACCCTCGGCTAAGTCGTCTTTATAAGAGAAAAGAAACTTAGCAATACAAATTTGTTAGCGTCAAGGCATATAAGAAGGGAGAAGGCTTCACTTCCGGTTGCCTCACTTCCGGTTGACCTGCGCCGCTCAAAAATGCCTTTACTTAAGCTCCCTATTGTGTAACACTAATCTTCTATTTGGCGTCTTTCGCGCAGTGAGTCGCGAAATTTCGTAAGCGATTTTGCTCACATTAAAGGAATTTCTTGCGTATAAGACATAGCTTAATAAAAATTTCTATCAGCGCCAATGACACTTAAAACGGATGTGCCAAATTGTAGGTGTTTGTGTATGCCAGCACTGAAAAGAAGCTATTCGCTAAGTTTCTACGCTAAAAACATCGTCTAAAGGCGAATCTTTACTGACCTGACCTAAGAAAGTTCAGTAATTTTCAGCTCTTTACGAACAATATCCTAGGAAATATCAAAACCTGAAAATTACGTTTTGAATGGTAATTCGTTCGAAATTGTTTGGTACATCGGTCTTGAAAAACGAACGTCGCTGGCGGAAGAGGCCCCAAGGGGGAGCTGTGCAGTATGTATTTATGTATGTATGTATGTACGTCGCTACACTCTTTAAAAGAAAAAAAAGGTATAATAAAAAGGTTTTTTTTATGAAGGATAACAATTGAAAGTAGTAAAAACACTGATGGCGTGTAATGGTGGCCCTCATTACACTTTCAAAAAGTTCAAAAAGTACTTAAAAAGTAAAATAAGTATTATAAGTATTCTAACGCTATGTACATTAAACATTCAAAATATCGACAGTTGAAAATACAAAAATTGCAAAATTTCCTAAAATAGCTTTTTAGTTTGAAGAAGCGTCATATCTTGAGGAGCGGGAAGGCTTTCTGATGAGTTAAAAATTTGTAAGGCCATTGTTTATGCGTGTTAACCGCTATATGTTTCAGACCCGTACGCACGAGTAGTGTTTGGCACTCAAAGTCAAGTCACAGAATGCCTGGCGCGAACAATCTGTCCTACTTGGGATCAGACGCTGATCTTTGAAAACGTGCAGATCTACGGAAGTATCGACAAAGTAGCAAGAAACCCTCCCGAGGTCATCATTGAGCTGTTTGATAAAGACCCGGTGGTAAGAAACACTTGCGGCTATTATCTGACTTGTTTAAGAGGCAGCGTGACGGAGTGGTCTGCGCGTCCGGATCGTAATCCGTCGGTCCAGGGTTCGAGTCCCGCTCTGGCCACTTGCTGGACTTGTTCTCGGTCGTCCCCAGTTCAAATCCTTGGCCACGCTTGTAACTGGTTGCCTCCTGCTAGATGCGGTGTTTAGTCCTGCCATGTTGTATTTGAATAGACCATTTTCGATATTTAAAATTCATACTTGGGTCCGAGGCTTGGGGGAATAAAACAAAACTAATGTATTGTTCATTGCTGATCCTCAAGATGATTTCTTTTGTTTTATTTCCCCAAGCCTCGGAGCCAAGTATGAATTTTAATATATCGGAATTGGTCTATTATTTGTTTCTAAGTATTTGAGTGGAGTGCCCGTAAACTAGCTGGATAAGCTAAGTGCACTTTCCACTATAAATAAGCCCTTAAACCTTTTAAACCCTTTTTGACCCTTTGCTCTGCTGAACCACAGTTAAAGGAGCTCTGTCACGAAATTTATCAAAGCTAAAACAGTGGGAACTGCCACCAAACTGAGTGAAACATTAAAACAACTGCTCAGTAGTTAAGACGATGGTATTAGTAACACAGCAAATAAAAAAGTAGGCAGGGATTGATTGTGGTTTTTGAAAACTTGCCAGTCTAGCAGTTTTGAGAAGTTCATTTTTGTTGTTTGTAACGTTTGAAATGATGCTTGGGAGACATATCTGTATGAAACGAAGCTGTGAATTTTTCATCCACTAGCTATTCTCAAGTTCTTTAGCGAATAGGGACGCGTAATTAGCCTTAAAGGAAAATGAACTAGCCAGCCGTAACACAACCCCGTTAATGAGGTTTCGCATCTGCAATTTTACCAACACTGCTGTCTGCCTTTTGCCTATGAAACAAGTACAGCTTCAGTAACTATAATGGCCTTCCTTCGATACAAGGGACAACCTTCAACGTCGAAATGGCCTTTTCTTACTCTTACTTTCCTCCGCAGTTAACTGCACTCTTACATTTAAGTTTGTGAAGGAAATCTTGTGATGTCTTTATCTGTATTGTTGCAATCTTGCCCTGACCCTAACTGTTTCTCTAATCAAGGTTAACTTGCTTCATTGGAATTCTGAAACCGAGTCGGTGTTGCCTTATTTGTCCTAAGCTACGTTTTATGTTTTTAAAGGGTCAAGACGAGTTCATGGGTCGTTGTGTTGTCACTCCGCTGGTCAAGATGAACGGACAGGAGCCACCCTCACCCATGCTCCTGTGGTACGGTGTCGAACGTGTAGGAGAGGAGGCTGGGGAAATTCTTGCTGCCTTTGAACTTTTTTTGGTATGTAAAATAACAAGGTGACTTAACCCTTTAAGTCCCAATAGTGACCAACATCAATTTTCTCCTGACAATATCCGTACATTGTCAAGAGATACGGTTATAAGAATTAACAAAATGATTACCAAAGAGAAAATGCCTTGATCCAGTTTGAATTCGGTGGACAGGGCTTGAGCCTGGAGGGCAAAATTTGCAATGTTTTCATTCATCCACATTTATCTACCAATTATATACAATTAATCAATTTTGTTGATTAGAAATCTGTGCGCACGATGCACAGAAGGCTCCACGTTTGCTAACTCTTCCAGGGAAAAAAAATTATTTGCGAACAATTTAAGTGACGTTTAGAACCTTTCCTCTCCAGAAAGGGAGATATTTCGCTGCTTGCTATACAGCTGAGGTATAGTTATCCACTTTTTACTGACCAGCGCTTTGCTAGTAGCAAAGAGTAATACTTTATCTTAGGCGACGTCAGTGGTCACTCACCGAGTAATGAGAGTGATTATTTGTCATGTAAGGAACAATACATTGACAACGATGACATCACTATGAATATTGCTCTTCTGAAACGAGAAGTACTTAAAAACAGTTCCTTCTTTTCTCGAAATCGCATTCGTAGCATAGGATTTTTCGTGATATAAATCGCTACATGCTATACTACTTACGTACAGTTCCACAATTCTCACGTCGTTTTCGTGCTGCTAAGGCAGTAAGATCTAATGCGTTTTTATACTTGCTTAACGTTTTCTCTCCTCATTTAACCGTAGGATGAGGGTGCAGATTTACCATTTGCTCCACCAATGAAAGGCAGTTTGTACCTTGTGCCCAATGGAATCAGACCGGTGATGCAGAGAACTGCTATCGAGGTACATTGATCAAGTAGATTCTGTTAGTTTTTGATGTTCACACTTTGTTTTAGAGCTCTGTTTGCCGTGGTCCAATTACAGCTTGACTTCGTTTCTCATTTCAAATGCAAGTCTTTCGAAAAAGTCTCATCTCACATTTTCAACCTTAACACTGTGCCATTCCCTCTGGGAGCTTTTATTACTTTTATAGAGCGTTTTCAATCACTTGGCCTGCACCCATGCTATTTTATTTGAACAAACGAAAGCATTTACATGAGAAAAGAGTTCCACTCTCACAGGATAGGCCACTTCCGAGTTCCCCTGGGCCTCTGTATCAAAATGAGGTTAAGTGCTTAGCCTTTGATATGAAAATGATTGTACATTCTCATGCAAATAAAACTCATTTTTCCAAAAAAGGTTGTGAACTTGGCTTCATTTTGAAAGTGAGGGTTTTTGAAACTCGGAATTGGCCTAGTGTCTTGATACACCACCTTGGCCGCCGTGACATCATGACTGCTCGGTTATTTCCTTACAACGGCCACGAGGTCATGCAATAATTAAAAGTCTTGGTGCAAGAGATGATTGTAAAAAAATAGATATTTCTTATCGAAAAGCCTGACGCTCAACCGCGGTCTTTTCCTTCTTGTATTTTTGTTCAGCGATCTTCTTCCTTGAGCCTTGAAGTCTTAGAGTGGTTTTTTTCTTCCGCAGGTGTTGTGTTGGGGCGTGCGTAACATGAAGAGATATCAGCTGGCCAGTGTGGCGTCGCCAAGTATTGAGTTTGAGTGTGGTGGACATGTGGTTCATTCGACGGTCATCAAGAACACGCAAAAGAACCCTAACTTTGATCAACCCTTGTTTTTCTTTGACGTGGTGAGTGTTCAACAGTATGAATTGAGAGCTTTCACTTTGAAGTGCACAATTGCATTTTTTCCCTAAACTAATCAGTTTTCTGCGTTCATGTTGTCTTGTAAAATTTTGTCTTAATTTGCTCGTGTAAGACCGAATAGCTGTTTGTACCATTGGTTTAACTTTCGTTTTCGCTCTTTGGTGGCAAACAAAGGTAAGCACGAAACACGAGTGACTGGTGACGAAGCTCAAGGGACCACGCGAGGAGAAAGAAGAGAGGTCTAGCTTGTTTTCTTCTTCCCGCCTTCCTCAGTGCGAAACTTTCATCGACAGAGAGAGAGAGAGAGAGAGAGAGACGTCTGGGTACGAGGCAGACGGGAGGCGGAGCTATAGCCGTAAAGTCCAAAGTTTTTCATCAGGCTTCTAGCTACGCTAGCTCACCAATTTTCACCCTCGTGTGAACAATCTCCCCAGCCGTGCTGTCTGTTTTAGAGCACCAAAGATTATGAGCTTTTCCTATCCCCTCCTTGTAGTATTTTGTTTATACATGTGTGTTATTGACCAAGCGTGAGGTCAAGATACAAAAACGAACGGGTCAATATATAGCCATCTTGACCGCACAAGCTTTGTCAATAAAGGATTTATTATATGGCCGAAAAGAGAACTTGTTCTTGCGGGACCAACGCGGGAAATCCCGAGCAGGCAAGATGAGCTCGGGTAGCCAATCAGAACACAGGATTCCCTTCATCTTGCCCGCTCGCGGATTCAGCCATACAACAATTTTTGTTTCTCCACAGTATCTACCTAAAGAGGAGTTGTACACACCTCCAATGAATATCAAGGTACACGATAACCGCTCATTTGGCCGAAAACCTGTGGTGGGGGTTCACTCTATGAAGTCCATGATTAAATTTCGTTGTGAGCCCGCCAGCTTCGATGACGCACTTGAGAGCCCTATAGGTTAGTCGAAGAAGTTGTTTCATTAGCATTTCAACTGACAAGTGTCCCTAGTAAAACTGCTTTTCAGTAGAAATGCACAGACAAGCGAAATGATCCATGATCTTTATGTAGTGTCGAGTATTTTAGTGGACCATTCCATGCAATGGGATTGAGCGTAGGGTTCAAATAAGTAGACGTGAAAGACTGAGCATGATTGATTAGATTCTTGATTTCTTTACCCGTCAACAACCATAAAAACAAGGGAGCTCTATTTTCGACATTTACTTCATAACCTTCTTTAGACGAAAAGTTGTTTTACTACTTCAACGGTTTTGTCTGAGTGACGTATTGAGGACCTTTAGATTTGACAAACAGTGCGAGATTGAGTACGAGTACAAATTTTTAAACCCAGATCGTGTTCTCTAGATAATCAATTAGCGCAGCAATCTTAACCCTTGTCTCTCTTTTGTGCTGGTCAGTAACAGAAGAGAGTGAACGTTCTTGGGACCCAATAAGCTCGAAATAGACCCTTTCCATTTTTTTTGCTTTTTGTTTACAAGTCCAGTCAGCGAAAATCCATTGTCACTACTGGAAAGAGCGCCTTAAAATTAGGAATCTTACCAAGTTTAAAGGTGATACGTTCAAAGCGACCGAAGATGTAATCGTTTGTAAAATTCGTTGATTTTGCGGAGCTATATCTCCGCTAGTTTTCAACGAATCAGGTTGCAAAGTTTGCATCTTAGCTAATGTTAAGGCGTTCATTTAAGCCGTGTTGACGGATTTTCGCTAGCTGGCCCCGGTGAAAAGATGACTGAAAGGAAACTGTGACGGGTCTATTCGTCGCCGTACTCGGAAGTCAAATCTACAAGGTCGCTCTTGTTCAGCTTAGTCCAGTCAAACTTCTGCGGTACGTTTACCGAAGAGAAAAACGAAGTGTCCACTTTACATAAGTGATCATATTAAAGAATCACGTCTCCTTTAAGACTTGGAGGTGTGCCCCGAAATAGAGAGGTGTGCGTACGAAGAGGTTGGACTGTGCTCTAATACCTTCGAAAAGTGTATTGTGTAGTAAGCAAAGCGGTACTATAGCATACGATTCTGGGGAAAATAAAAACCAAACGTTAATACTAGCTTCTTATTCAGGGCAAGATATTGGGTTAAGGGAGATGTAGGGTAGTAGTTTACCAGAGTATATATGGATCCAAAAGAGCTAAATAACCATCTCTGCTTTTAACAGAGGAGGACGAGGAAGAACAAAGTGGATGTTAGTAACTGAACAGAACTAGTTTTGCACTGAATTCATGAATAATACGCATGCAGTAACGTGATTTCTCTAACCATTGTTAGCATTGGTCTTTTTAAGTGGTTTCCGCGTAAAATTGCCCAGGCATACAGTCACATTGTTGGTAGCGATGAACATGACTCTCGCATAAAGAAAAACAAAACCTTTTTTTGACTTTTACAGTAACGTGCTGATACCCAGCAACACAACCTATCGTACAAAACTCTTGCACCCTCTTCTCTTCACAACTACACAGCACTGATAGTTGTTAACGCAGCTGTGAACAATCGCTACAGCAAGCAGTTTGCAGCTACACCTCAGATACCCCTTTGTTTTTGTTGCTGTTTATTGTTTTTCGAACCGTTATTCATATTTTCTCATTATTTCATTTGATGGGTCGTATTTGTAGCTGAAGGAGAAGCCAGCAGAGTTGGATCATCTCACATCATGGACATCAAAGAAGATCCAAAGAAAGGAAGTGTATGTAGCAGATATCATATATCTTATTAACACAACTATTTGGTTAATAATAATAATGATAATGATACTGAGTGGAGTGCAATTTGGTCTGAAATCATACGCGTGATTTTAAAATCGAACGAGCGCGCAGCGTGAGTTCGATTTGAAATCACAAGTATGATTTCAGACCAAAATTGCACGACACGAAGTTCAATTACCACTTTATTACATCCATTTTGAAATCGCAGAATTTAGTCAGTACTATAGTTTATTGATCGAGTAGCCGGTTTGTTAAAGAGCCGAAACAAAAAAGCTTTTACATCTCATTTTGTATTTGAAACAGAAATGATGCGATATAGAACAAAAATGGTGCGATTTAAAACAGAAATGATCCGATTTAGAACATGAATGACGCGATTTGGAACAGATGCGATTTAGAGCAAAAAATGGTGCGATTTAGGAATAAATCACACTGCTGAGAGCCAATCAGATTGCACGGATAGCCAGTGATTTCAAAGTGGATGTAATAAAGTGAACAAACAACTGGGTCACGGACAAAAGCGGAATATTTCTTTCAAAGTTGAGCCTTAATGTTGTGCATGAATCTTTTTTTTTCTTTTGTTGTTGCTCTAAAAAAATTCCCCACTTTTGCATTAAACCAGTAATAGTTAACACGACAGTTGTCCCCGCTCTGTGTATTGTCGGTCAGTAGTATTCTTGCTTGTTGTGTAGCTCTTTGTAGCTCTTTGGGCAACCAAACGCACCTTGTTTTGTACCCTTAGCGTTTGCAGAACTATTGTTTGCAATTCATCTTGGGTATTAAAGTCGTCGAAAGAAAGCAATGCTTGTACAAAATTTTTGAGGGCAAGCAAGTTTTATGATCAGTGCTAAAGTGGCGAAAAAAATTTTTGCAAGATGCGTTTCAGAAAATGAAACTACGCATGTTTTCTCGCCAAAAATACCGGAAATAAATAAAGACTGGTATTCTCTTAACCAAGGAGAAGGCGCGAAGGTTGTAGCGGCTTTTTAGCTCTCCAACGATTCGCTTTGCGCTAAACCAATCAGAATCCACGCCTGTTGGCGTCTGTTTCGTTGATCTAGTCATTACCTCATTGTAGTTTTTCCTTGCCCACTTGTAATGATTTTACGTCCATAGAAAAATATGAATCGGTTTGCGGCTCGTAACGTTCGTTGTGATTACTTTAGGATCAAGCAGATGAAGATATCGATTGGTGGTCCAAGTTTTATGCCTCTGTTGGTGATAATGACAAAGCTGGAGCTTACATGGATAAAGGATATGACAAGATCATGGTAAGTGGAGTTGAAACAGTTTCGGATCATCAGACGTTTTCGGGAAGCTGCCCACCTACCCCTCCCCTAAGCCAACATTTTGCCCTAGGTGCATGAGAAGTAAGTGTTAATGTTGGCTTAGGGGATGGGTAGGTGGACAGTTTCTCAGAAACGTATAATGATCTACAGTTTCATATTAGGAGAAATTAGAAGGTTAGGTACTGCGAATAGTTCTGGTAAATATGATTGTAATGGCTGTTTATTTCGCTCTGTTGCAGTAAAAAAGACTGAATTAACAAGTGAATTACATGACTAAGTAATTATAACTTGCTATGACAACATATAAATGATAGTTTAAGCACACCATAAAATAATATTAGTATAACGGTGAACTATGTCGTCATGTATAAGTGACGAAGCTATTTCATCTTGCACTTCACACTCCCTTGCTGGACTGCCTCTTAGACCCTCTGATTGTATGGTAAAAGGAGGAGGATGAATTGTAGATAGTGGATCTGTGGACACTACCGCCAAAGAAAAAAATTACTGAAGTCGCGGTTCCCAAGCAATAAAAGGGGCTGTTTTGATGTCTGCCCCAAATTCGAAAGTTGCGAGTTTGGTACTCTCTTGACAGATAAAGTTGTAGAAATGTAAAGTCTATTTTCAACACCAAAATCCTACTGGCAAAGAAACACTCAAAGTGCTTGTGGGCTTAAAGTTAATGTGATAGTTTTTCTTAGAGAGGTGTGACAAGTGACGTTTTTGTTTGATTATTACAGGTGTATGGCGCCGAACTGGAGAAGGTTGAAGTGTTCAATGGTTTCCAAGACTTTGTAGAAACGTTTAACATTCATCGCGGTAAAGTGAAATCAAAATCAGACGAGGAGGATACTGTTGTTGGGGAATTTAAGGTAAAGCAGGGAGAACCTCCCTTCATTTTTTTTGGTAATCTGTCATTAGTCTGTTACACCTGACACGTTTCTTGATAGACTTGGAAGTGTTGTGCTTTGGTTTGTGACGCAACTCCCACAACCGGCAATTTTTAAGGTACAAATTAGTATTGAAAAAAAAAAGGATCCTGTTTTCCTGTAAGGGCAAATTTAGTGCTGTTGTACAAACATAGAAGAGAACTCTAAGTCACTAAGTGCCACTGTCTGCAGCTATCTTAAAATTAAAGAGCCTGTCTGAACTCTCCAATTGTCCAATGGAACATTTACTGACGTAAACGAACTTTCAGAACCAACACAATTCTCACAAATAACACCACCCTCCCCACAACTAGTAGCACCATTCCCGCAATTCTTAGCAGCGCAACTGTCACAACTCCCACCACCAGCACAGCTCCTTCGACAAACCCATTTCTCTCAACCAGCTCAACTTACACAACCAACACAACTGCCGCAACGAGCACAACTCTCTTAACCAGCTCAATTTGAAGTGGTTGAGGTCATTGAGGTTGTTGTGGTATTCGTTGTCCTTTTGCCGGCCCTGGTCATCGTGGCTGTCGTGTTGCTCATGGTCGTTTTAGTCGTCGTAGTCCTTGTGGTTGTCGTACGTCTTGAGCGTCGTCGTCGCCCTTGTGGTCTCGTGGTCCTTGTGGTCGTCGTGATTGTTGTGGCTGTCTTTGTTATCGTTGTGGTTCTTATGGTC
Source organism: Porites lutea (assembly GCF_958299795.1). Classification (NCBI taxonomy): domain Eukaryota; kingdom Metazoa; phylum Cnidaria; class Anthozoa; order Scleractinia; family Poritidae; genus Porites; species Porites lutea. The sequence continues at coordinate 43,335,863 of NC_133204.1, forward strand.
ATAATGTGCAGATGCAAAAAAAATTTTGATAATGACAAAATTTTTGTCGTCAAACTCCGTTAATACGGACGCCTGGAGCCCATAGAAAGTGTCCGTGTATATTAACGGGGTGTCCGTATTAAGGGAGTTGAATTTAGAGAAAATGTAAGGGTTTTCTTTTTCCAGGGACAAAGCAAACTGTCCGTAATAATGAGGTGTCCGTATTAAGCGGGGTTTGACTGTACTTGCCTTGTATACTGTTCTTTTCATAGCCTTGTTATTTCTAGAGACGTCTTAACAGAGTTTGCTTTCATTTTACTGCATTTTAGGGATCTTTTAGATTGTATCCTCTTCCAAGTGACCCCAATGCTCCTTTGCCGCCCAAGATTTTACATAAACTACCGCCCAGTCAACCAGTGGAATGTCTCGTCAGACTTTACATTGTGCGGGTAAGATGGTTACTCCGTTTTTGTACATTAAATCAAACTAATAATCAAAATATCAAACTTATAATCAAACTTAATTGTACAACGAAAGGAAAGTTTCCTTTCACCGCCTTTAGGAACCAAACTATCAAAAATACTTCCTAAAACACTTCGTTCACTGAACTTCACAATTCACAACTGTTTCGGATGTTTGAGCACCTGATGTTCACATAAAACGCTTTAGGAGTTTCACAACGTTATATGGAGTTGTTAACAATGTTATTTAGTTGCTGTACGTATATTCTTGATCGTGTTGATTCTCATCAGGCCCTAGAACTTCAACCTCAAGACACCAGCGGACTTGCAGATCCTTATCTTGTGGTGCATTTGGGAAAGAACAAAGTTTCTGATAAGGACCACTACGTGCCAAACAACCTGAATCCCATCTTTGGAAAGTAAGACGACTAATAAAGTGTTGTGATTAATCAACTGTTGATTGCTTATTGTACTTGGTCAGGAAACTCCAATCTTCAAAGTTATTTAATGCTTACGTCCTTAAAATTTTATTATAGTACGGTTCTTGTTATATTTTGTATCGCTTGTACCCATTGATTTTTTCTCAGCTTCCAAGGTGAAAACGCAAAACGTTTTCCAGTTCTCGTTAGTCTGGTAATTGAGCATTTATTGCCTTTCGGGTTGCGCAATGCGCCAGCAATATTGGCCGCCTTAGTGAGCTTTCCTTTTTTTTTTACTGAGTCTTTTTGCCTTTGGTCTTGTGATTCAAAATGGTTTGTTATTTTGTTCTGTCAGGATGTTTGAATTAACTGCCACTATCCCTATTGTCAAGGATCTGCGCATTAGTGTCATGGATTATGACGTAATTGGTAGAGATGATCTGATTGGTGAGACTGTTGTCGACTTGGAAAACAGGTTCTTATCTCGTTTTCGTGCGACTTGTGGCCTGCCTCAGACTTATTGCACGTGAGTATTGTCCCCATAGAAGGTTAATTTCTCCACTATGAGAAAAATTGCTCATTTTTTCTTTTTTGTTTAAAAAACTATTATGAAGTCAGTTAAAAGTAAATATATATGTCCCACCTTGAATTAAATTATGGCGGTTACCACTTCTAGGAAACAGTGACAGCAAAGTAACCATGATGCACAAACGTTTTTGTCTTTGGTGTGAATAACGAGACAATCAACTAATAATATTGATTCCTATCGAACTTGCAGAGAGGTCACACATCAACAACGTTTAACTATTTGTAAGAAATAGTCATGATAGAAAATTTGCGTTACCGGCAAATTTTGCTGATTGTGTTGTAGGTCCGGTCCAAATCAGTGGCGTGACTCGCAAACGCCTCGTCAAATCCTGGAGCACTGGTGTGAGTTGAACAGCTTAAACAAACCTCAGTTCCTTGGAAACACTCAACTCGTCTTGGATGGAAAGGTTTACAACCTACAAGAGTTTGGTAAGAGGACATATGCGTTTCTGGCATAAACCTTTCTTTCTCTAGACATGGAAAAATTTGCCTTCACACATAGCTGTTTGAACAAACTTGTCATCTCCCACCCCAGCCTTGTTTTTCTCTTAAAGAGAAATTATTTTCGCCTCCTTTTTTCATCAGAGGAAGGCATGCTGTTCCACCAACACTTGGGCCCGCCCGACCAGCGGCTGGCATTGCACGTATTGAATTCCATGCCCGTTGTTCCTGAACACGTGGAGACCAGAGCGTTGTATAATTCGCTTCAACCTAACGTCGAACAGGTACAAGTATGTTGTTTTTAGCGGGTGGGGCTCCAATGCATTCTAGGTAGTTAAGCCACAGGCATTGCCAGCAGTGGCAAGAACCAGTAAAGCAATGGGTTTTATTTTTAGCCCTTGAGAGGAAGAAAAAAGTGGGAGTAGCCAAGCAAAACACTTTTGTCCACCTCAGACAGGTGTACTTTTAGCAGAATGTTTGCAGTTGTTATAGACGCATTAGACAGTTGTAGACTTCACGTCCGGCTAGGAAAGCATAGAACAGGAGATTCAGCCACTGAGAATCAGGTGATCTCTGATCGTCCTTTCGATAGGCGGCCGTGTTATAGACACTTAAGGCCGGTTATTTAAACGGAGTTTAGCCAGGGTGAAACAAAACTGTGTTCTAAGCCATTTACAGTTTGCTCAACGTTTTTATCTAAACACCAGTTATTGTGAACAGTTTCATGGAAGCAAAAGGGCTGACTGGCGAAATATTTTACTTCTTAAAATAAACCACTTAGAAAGAGATCTGGAGGTCCAACAACCGCCGCCTAAATTAGACTTCGTTTAAATAACCGACCCTTATAATAACGAAAAAAAAAAAAGGTGAAGTTCGGCTGGCCAGCACTATGTTCATCTGAGAGATTAGGTACAGGCAAACCAGGGGATTTAGGTAACACAGTCTTGCCCGTGTTAGAAAGGTGTTCGGCTTATACAGAGTTATTAAGGTACAGACAAGGTGGCTGTTAATCTGTTTGCACCTATCTTGCAGGGTAAGCTTCAGATGTGGGTGGACGTTTTCCCCAAACACCTTGGTACGCCAGCAGCTCCGTTTGATATTAATCCGCGTAAACCTGGAGAGTAAGTACTTATAGTTTTTGTATTTAGAGCTGTATAGTTTTTGTATTGGGCTTGTTTAAGTTCCGTTCATGGTGTGCCAATTGTAAATTCTTGGTAGAGGAAAGCTCCCCATTTCTTGGGAATGCTACACAAGATTTCACATTCTTAATGGAGCTTTTTTGTGTGTGCTCTCCTTCCATAATAATTGACACAGCAAAGTTCTAGTTCTATGGCTCTATTGACAAAAAAGTTATCCCTTTGAAATACATACCAAAAAACACGTCACCTCAGTGAGTTGTGCACTTGAGCCCGCGATAAAGTCATGTGACCTTGGTCAGCGGATACCTTTTTGGACAGCTGTCAATTGACCATAACACGGATGTCCACTGTCAAGTTAAACACAGATAGTATATGCCTTGGACACCTGGCTAATTATGTCCGGTCATTACAAGAAAATCTTACCCGCTCAGCAGCCAATCAGAGCGCGCGTACTATTGTGGCCCTATATAATAATGTCAGAACTGAAGCCCTGGTAATGTTCAATACTCATTGAGCGTTAATCGAGGATCTGCCTTCTGTGTGTGTAAAGATTTTTGTTATTTTTGGTGTACCTGTAATTTTAACAGTCGATCCTCGACTTACACTTGCGTCCCTTGTAATGTCCTTATTGTAATGTCTTAGTGGCGAGAATGCTCTGATTGGATTGTTTATGTGTATTTCCTAGGTATGAATTGCGGGTGATTATTTGGAATACTGCTGACGTAATTTTAGAGGAGACTTCCATAACGGGCGAGCAAATGAGTGATATTTACGTCAAGGGGTAAGACGTTTGAGCTATGAAGGGTGAAGGGTTGAAGGGTTGCAACTCGTGTAGACATCTAATTCGCTGGTCCCTATAACCTGCATCTGCCACTGTTAGTACGAATAGGGACACTTTGTGAGTCCTTTCTGTATTGTTTGGTGAAAAAATGGCATCCTTGTTTTAAACGATGCACTCCTGAAGAAAGTGACGTGAAATACTTTGCAGTAGGAGAAAGAGTTTTACTAACCCAGGGCACCTAGTTTTTTCCCTTAAACTTGAGTTATGGGCAGCGGCCTACTTATAAGAAGCTTTGATCTCTCTGTTTAGGTGGATTGCTGGGATTGAGGAATCACAGAAAACGGATGTTCATTACAGGTAAGGTGACGGTTTACTTAAGGTCATGAAATTATTATGTTGTTATAAGCGCTGTGAAGGGACCATCACATCTCTCCCGTTTACTGGCGACTTTGAAGTTTGCGTCTGTCTTCCCGATTCGTGTTCAGTGTTTGTATTATGTTGAAGGCTTCATTTTTTTACTCTCCCACGCACGATTTATCTAGAGAGACTGTTGATCTAAAGTACTTTTGCAGTCTTTTTAAGCTTTTGCTTTACGTCTGACTTGAACGAAGCCTTGTTTTCATTCCCTCTGTGCTCTGTATAGATCTCTGGATGGCGAGGGAAACTTTAACTGGCGTTATATATTCCCCTTTATGTACCTCGCAGCAGAGAAAGTTGTCGTCGTGAGGAAAAAGGTATTACTACAAACGTTACTTTGATAGTTTGCCAATACAGATGACTATAAGTGTTGACCGGAAAACCCCAAACAGGAAACTAGTTCCGTCACTGAAGGGTTACCCAAAATTCCGATAAGTAAAAATTAAAACAGCTAAAAAAAATAAATACCTAAACAAGTGGCAGTTATGTACAATGTTAAAATAGGAATATAATTAAAGTAATAAGAAAAATAAATTCAGAGAATGTAGAAAGATGTAGAAAGGATTTCAGGCGATCAATTAAATCGTTTAAAGATTCAGTTTTTCTTAAATGTAAAGGCAGAGAGTTCATGATTTTTCTACTGTAAAGAAATAAGAAAATTGTAAAACAGTTCTTGCATATCTAATTTTAATCTGGTGATAAGCATGTGTGAGATTATAGTTAGAATTGTCAGCTGACACAAGATAATAAGACAGATCCAAATCATATATGTCTCGGTCTTATTGACCTCGTATAACTCTGCTGCATTTTGCGTCATCGGCATAAAGGGGTAATAAAGTATCAAGAGATGGCTCTGATCCAGGGTCATTGATGTAGATAAGAAACGGATAAGGACCAATTATTGAGCCTTGTGGGACGCTGGAAAATACTTATTTCCAATCTGAGATGCTGTCGATAGATACTCTGCCGTCTATCTGTGTTGCAATCACCTATCCAGTGTAGCCAATGGTTACGAATACCTAAATACTCCAACTTGTATAGAAGCTTTTCATGTGGTACTCGGTCAAAAGCCTTTTCCATATCAAATTCTTGGTAGTTATCAATTTGTCCTCCAGCATCTAACGATGTTGCATAATTGTGTACATAGTAGAGTAGCTGCGTAACACAGGATCTGTACCTTTTAAAACCATGCTGTGAAGGACTTAAATACGGTTCAGTCAGATTAAGAATTCTGCAGTGAACCTATCGCTCAAGTACCTCAGATGAAATTGCTAGGAGGGCATTTTCTCTGCTAGTCTGTGAACAGGCTCTGTTATGATGGACAGGGCGAAGAGAAAGGGAGAAAGCGAGTTCAAACAGGGAAGAGCGTTTTGAGGAGTGGATAGGGCTCTTAACCATAACTTCTTGAGATCGTTTTCATTTTTCAGTGACATTCTAGACAGAACATCCGTTTTCACATTAGCTCGTTCCACGCTCAAGAATAAGGGAAGGAAATGATAAACTACACATACGATGTATGCTGTATACCCAGTTCCTCCGTGTTTAAAATAGTTAATTGAAACGTACATGCATACATACATATGTAACATTACTTTAGTTTGAATGTCATTTCAACTGACTTGGCCCATTTCATGTATTTAGGCGCACTTTTGGAGTCTTGATGAAACAGAGGACCAAGTTCCCCCACGGCTTGTCATCCAAGTTTGGGATAATGACCAGTTTTCTCCGGACGACTTTCTAGGTGCGTTATTTTGTTGTTGTTGTTGTTGTTGTTGTTTAGTCAGCCTGCCAGCAGAATGTATCGAGAATTTGGGGCCAAAATAATGAAAATTAAGGTCGCGGAAATTATCTCGACTTAAATAAAAAGTCGCCTCAATTTCATGAAACGTTAATTTTTTATAATAAGGTATATTGCAACCGTTGTTTATGCAGGTCAGTTAGAACTGAACCTCAACCGCATGCCCAAACCAACGAAGAGCTCCCGGAGGTGCTCCTTGCAGCAGCTTCCTTCTTATGGTGATGGAGGCCGATCCAGCAGTAGCGTGGAGACAGTGTCCTTGTTTGAGATGAAGAGAGTGTACGGTTGGTGGCCCTGTGTTGCACAGGAAGCTGGAGAAGAGATGCAGTTAACAGTGAGTGTACCTGTTTGCTGCCTGATTGCTAGTCTGCTGTTTCCGTTTCTTTCTGCTTTGAGTAAGAGGTAGTCGTGCGCTTATCTAACATGTAAGCTAACGAATAGCTTGTTATCAGTGGCTTTCATTCGAAAGATCGAACGCAGTCTTTCTGGATCCAGTTGTTCGAGGTTGGTCTAGGTGTGTAATGCTTTCTAGTGGATATTTCTCGGACTTTGACTGAACCACTGATTTATAATGGTAGGGTAAAGTGGAAATGGCCATCGAGTTGCTGACTAAAGAGGAAGCTGAATCAAAGCCGGCTGGTAAAGGAAGAGATGAACCAAATCAGAATCCCACACTCGACGAACCTAAGTAAGAAATAAATGCACCTTTAAAACGTAGTTAATGGGTCAGTGGCAAACGGAGAAAAGGAACATGGGGCGAGAGACGTTATCCCAAACTTTCGATTTGATTTTTTAGAGGTTCTATATGAATGCAAGCGGCAACTAGAGAAGGATAAGCACGCGCTTGCATAAAAAAAGGCCCCTTCACTTGAACTGAAATCTTCCACGCTCTACTTAAGGGTAGAGTCTGGTTAAAAGCCCTGTTTCGTTTATGTCGACCCCTTTTTTTCAAAATCTAGCCAAGATTTCATTTAATTAAACAATGACTCTATTAGGTTGGAGACACAAGATTAATAAATCTTTTAGAATTTATGGATGCTTTTTCTTATGTTTTATAATGAATAAAAATTACGGGGAAGAGTGTTTTAATTATGGGAAATTCGATCGGGGGGTTGTTGAAGATAAAAATATGAAGAAAATAATTTATAGACCTGATTTTTTTGGCGGACTAATTTGTTTGTGTATACCTTTTCTACCCGTAATTCTTTCATTTCCAGTTCAACCCCATTTCCCAATTAAAGCAACCCTACTGGCCCCTTAAACCCAGAGATACAATAAACTCGTTTTCTCAGTCCTTACGGAAACGCCGTAACTAAAATACGGACCTCGAACTCAACAGACCACTTTAGCCTGTGTGTTTTGTATGTTTTGTTCTCCCAGTGAAGGTCTCGAGTCAACTAACCCCTCTGTCTTTTCATAAAATGTGCGTACATATGTACGGGAATAAGACAAAATTTGAAAGTAACAGTTCTCTGGAGTATTCAATATCACATGACCTACTTTGGGAAAACAAAACATAAAAGCTAGAGAGGACTATTCGTGACACGTATTTATCTCGTCTCCAGTCGCCCCGCAACCTCGTTCCGCTGGTTTACATCACCGTTTAAAACTCTGCGTTACATCATTTGGAGAAACTACAAGTGGATTATCATTGGTATTCTCATCACAATCATCATTGTTGCTGCTGTTGTTATCTTTTTGTATTCAATGCCGGTGAGTGTCCTCATTCTTGTCATAAGGGGTGTAAAATAGTCCAGTGGCGAGTTCGCTATGACCGCTGAATAAAAGAAGTGTCTTACGGGCTACGCCTCCATCTGAAGAGTTGTTTATTACGGTTAGCATTGGGTAACATCGGGTGAGGCCAGAGGGTTTCTTTGAGTACAAAAAAAAAAACATGAAGAACAACTTAAGTCCAACTTTACTGTGTAATATAAATAAGATAGAAAAACCCCACTGGAATGCTTTGAACCCGATTCATTTGCTTCATAGCCCACATCCATATCCACTCTTTCATCGAGGATTAGCTGTCAAATCCAATAATTTTTTAAGTATACATGCACTCATGCCGTATCCCATACAATATTTGATAGCTAACCGTTTTCTAGGCAGTGCTTAACCCTAAGCACTGCAAATCAGTGTTATTTTTTTTGTCAGCAATTCTACGCTGTACAGGGTTAATGGGGTTCTGTTCCAGTCACGCTACGTTAAGAGAATAACGCGATGTGTAAACGTCATAAGGTGTCCAACCTGCCCTCACCCGATGTTATCGGCTAAGGCTAACCGTTTATTACCCTGTCTACTGACTCTATTGTGTATTTTCACATTTCAAACATTTACTTGTCGGAATTTTTCTTATGTTTCGCAGTTCCTACTGTTGTTAGAATTTTCTTGATAAAATTCATGGCACAGCTCCTTGAACACTAACATCAACATATATATTTTCCACAATGTTCTCCATACATTTTATGTTGTGCTGATAGGAGGGGCCTTTCTCACTTAGGATGCCTTCGATTGGGAAATCTGAATTTAGATTAACAATGGACTTTAATAACTTGAGGTGTGATTTTTCTGATGGATTTATATTTCTTATCTATTTTTTTTCTTAGGGCTACTCAGTGAAGAAGATTTTCAATGTTTAAATCGTGTCGAGAGACGGAAGCAAATAATTGGAAACACGCGACTATTGAACTGAATTAAATTCAAGAGAGATTAATATATTAACAAATTAATATAATTGTGATATTACAATTTCAAATTTGGTGAATTACCACCATCTTATTACATTTAAGGAAAACCCAGTACTAATGACTGTCATAACTACATGCAAAAATAGATACCTACGATTTGCTGGAGTCGATAGGATTGTGTGTATTGAATTGGGTAAATCTAATTTAATACCATATTAATATATCATTAATAGAATAGTTTCGCTCAAATTTTCAACACAGTTCAATTTGTCAAATGCTGGTTATGAGAAAATCAAAAACGCTGAACGTGCTAATGACCTTTCCCCCATTTCTGTGAACTAAGACACTATTTCGAGGTTTGTGCTGTCAAAGTTGTTTGAAATAGGCCCTTTACAGCTAGCCATTCAGGTGGTACAAATCCGCCATGCTGGAGAATAAAAGTCGCGCTGGAAATCGTTCTCTGATTCTTATCATTTGAGAATGTTAGCAATACGAAGCGAAGGCAACGAGGACGTCGAAAAAGTAAGAGGTTTAATAAGCAAAACAACAATTTTGCCCGTTCAGCACACCTTTTTGTCCAATCCCTTGCCGCCCGTGCATGACTAGGACGTAAAGTTTCCTTATGCAACGTCCGATGACGTTTTCGCTGCCTTCTTGTCGCCGTTTCTAAAAGTGTTTATTTGTTTGTTGAAACGAACGTCACGTATAACCTGTCATCTGGCAAAATGTTAGCAGTGTACCTGATAATTCTGGCATTTGCGTAATCCGCTTCCTGTTCATCAAGCTAAAGTAGAACCAGATGTAACGTTGCCTAGCCTCACAGGATTACTGAGGATACATCTGTGTAGTGCGGATGGGCAGTAATGGTCAGTAAAGGCACTCGTCGGCAACCCTTACTCATATGTGCGTATGGGGTGACCCACCTAATCCCACAACCCGTGCGAGCAACCTCGTTCCCAAGCGCCCTCCTTCTAGGTCTCCGGAGCGCACCCTGGGAACAAGGTTGCCTGTCAGAGATTGACCTCAGGGGTCATGTGGTAAAATTTGCTTCAGGTTAAAAAGAAAAAAGTTCAAATAATCTAGTAAAAAAACTTGAAAGGGTGTTAAAGATAAAATATTTGGCGAATAATATTCAGGCTTTATTTTTTTTTTTTGGAATAGGATGTGTAATATATTTGTTGTGAAAGATTCATCGCTGGCGATGATTAATTTCTTCTCTTGAACAACAAGAGAGCAATGAAGGAATTTTCGCTAGGCCGTCTTCCTAGTGAGAATAATTCGGGCAAATCACTGCTTTCATTTGAAATTATCCTGCATTTGACGAGGGTAGAGCTGTTTATTTGTAGAACTAGGTTAGTGTATCCTGTGTAGATAGGAAAACCAAATTCCTGGGTCAGATACAGCCAAATATTAGTTGAGGACGAAGAATATATTCGTACGAATATCTAGCCAAAATAGAGGACAATTTATCAGTGTTTATTTTGTTAATGGACATATTTTTGCTTTCCAACTACGCTCTGCTTAACGTGAAATCGGTTAGAGAAGATAGACACCGAGGCTAGAGAATGGCTGCATAACAATGAACATTAATTAGAACTATACTAATTGTGCTTTCTCTGCCGTTAAATGCATTGGCAGTTGTGGTGTCTTTGGTGTCGTGAAACATGAAAATGCAATAAATTAAATGTTTGATCTCGACTACTGGTTGTTGTTTTATTTTGCCATAGTTAATTCAGGGGCAGCCAACGATGGTTTCCTCCTAAAAACTATGCTTGAACAGGATTCGAGCCAAAGATTTTGAGACGCCCCCACCTGCAGGAGGTGGTATTTTTCCCCACCCTTTTAAAACGCAAATTCGTTTTGCACGCGTTCATTAATGTTAATTTTAGACGTTACATCTCGAGTGATTGAAAAGGCACGGAGAAGCGAACAAAAATCTAAAACGTCTTGTTCAAGTTTACAATCAATCAGTTTTACATTGTGAAAATTATTATTAGTAAATTATTTGTTTAATGTCCTTTCCTTTGATTTATTTTTTATCTCTTTAGTGCAAATGCAGTGGTTTAGTGGTTGAGCGTGTTCCGCATCAGTATGGGGCTTGCTTTGTTGTCTCTTGGTAGTACCATATAAAACTGACATTACGACTGCGCAACATCGCTTGGTGGCCTAGGGGAACCATTCTATCAATACAGACAATTCTTAGCCTTAAATATTTGTTGCAATTTTCAGTTGAGCCTTAATTTGAAAAAAAATCACAAATGGACTCAAGCCAAAGCGTTATAGTCAACTTCCTATCTGCATTGGAAATGTTTCAGAAGTGTGTATCTTATCAGAGAATTGTCAAAAGTTGTCAGATTTCTCTGAACTATTGGTTATCTACGTGAATGGACAATAACATGTCGTTTATCGATAGATCTAAAGCGTACAGGCAGCTATATTTTTCCACTAAGCGGGGCACTTTAGCACTGAGTCGAGTTTTATAATATTTGTTTGTAGCCCTAAAATTACAAGGAATGGAGCTGGTACGTCCGTACCAAGTTAAATATGGGTGAAGACTCTTTGCCCTTAGCTGTAGCGATCAAGCTCCATCTTTCCCCCTTTGGTTCCTGGTGGATGAAGCTGACTCGTGAATGAAAAATTAGTCGTTCCCCTTCATCACCACACGGACTTTCCCTGGACACTGACTGGTGAGGGATTTTTTTTATCCAGAAAATTCAAAGCTTTTCTTCTAGTGGATGTTTGTCTGTTATAGGTGTTACTTTTTTTACAAATAGTTTTTCTGTGTAGTGCCTAAGTTTTTTTAAGTCATAGGAGAAACGATAAATTAATGAGTGATATGTTCTGTTTTTATCTGATAATACCTCTCTTAATATATGTGTACACTCTTTTCAAGTTAACTGAGTTCATTTTATTTATTATGTAAACATCGGGCCAGTAAAATTATTTTAACACTTCCGTGCCATGAAACAAGAACATACGTGGAAAGGAAATTGTCTGATCTTTGTAAAGAGTCAAGGTGAACTGCGGTCTGCATATGAATGTCGCTAAAATCCTTTGTCCTTATCATTATTATAACAGAGTTTCCCAGTTACATAATACGCCGGATATGCAAAATTTCCTTAGTGAACTGGGTGGTCACAATTTATTTTTAAAAATAAATTGGCGGAGTGATATTGGTCGCAATAGTTAAGTTCCGAGCGATATGCCATTCGCTCTGACGAAAACACGTCTTTTGAATCCGGTTTTTGTCGGGGGCCGATTTTGATAATCAACTTGCTTGGTAAAAGCAATTTTTCGGTAGAAAGTGGCTAAGATGGTTGAAGTTATTCTTGGAGTTAAAAGATTTCACTGGAAGAAAGGCACATGTGTATTTCTATTCATAATCATAAACGCGTAATTCATTAAGGCTTTGTAGCCTCCGCATGGCAAAACATTGAGCCAAAAATGGATGATGAACAATATTAATATTGACTTGTGGTTTGCTTCTGACATTGAAAAATAGTTTTCTTTCAGTAACGATGAATTTTATATTATCAGTTGCAACTCAGCAAACAATTCTAAACAACGCATGACACAGCATCGCGCTCTGCGCGTGTAATTAGGGTGTGGTCTTTTAACTCAAGGCAAGTGCCAAGAACGTGACAATCCAGCTATCCAGATAATATTACTAAAAGACTAAAACTAAAACTACTACTAAAAGACTTAAGGAAAATTTTCGGAAAGAGGAATGAGAGTCATTCTCCGAGCGAGTCTCTATCGAAGACAAAATAAATGGGTAAATAAACTCGCGGAAAATCATTGGAGGCAAAAACGTAGCGTAATGTGTGTGAAAAGCTTTAAAAATAAGGGAGACAAGGACTGCCTATTCTGATTTATTACGCTAAGACCATCAGTGCAAGCAAGATACGCAGATGCTTTTTTCCAGTCGAAGGAAACGTATGGTTAGCTCACAACTTCGTTGTTGCTTCTACTTAAGCTTTCTCTTTTGTGCGATGAAAGAGTTTACTCAAACCAACATAAATTTTCTTACTTTCCCCGTTACCTCCTAAAAATTTGCATTGGGGTGATGGGTATGCTCTTAAAATCCTATCCTAGTTTAGAAAGAAAGTTTTGCGATTTTCTTTATCCCTTTCCAGATCTGATCCACCGTGTAATAGTGAAACAGAAACAAGTTAATAAAAGAGTAAAAAAGTCGACTTTTCGGCGTCATCATAACGCCATTATCAAGACTGTACTATCATAACAAATTATGCGAATTTATTTAAAAAGTTTCGAGTCTCGAACAATTATTAGCATACTAAAAAAGGAAATTCATCACACAATCACTTTAGCACGAACAGAGTTAGTTTACATGTCGAGGAATACCGGTTAAAGCTTTCGAATAAAAAGTATCTCTTTAATAATAAGGCAGAGTCGAATTTTGGGGCTTTGGACTCCCCAGCAGTGAAAGGAGATATGCACATCGAATGCTTGTAAAACTGAATACCGTGAATTTGTAAATTATGGAATGGACTCACGATTATCCGCCAAAGTCTGCTGCCCAAGTTACATTTTGGGCAAGTTATGTCTTAATGTTCCAACTTATCTCTAACCCTCTGCACTACAAATATTTACCGGTTTTTGTCTGTCTTTTTGCATCGAATAGGCATTATTTTACGATTTTATAATTTGCTTGGTGTTGGCCAGTTCTCATTGTAGCTGCATCTATTGGCTGTATTTGTTCTCTTTTCTCAGACTCGTATAGCCGTAAATAGCCAGGCTTCGATTGTAATTCTGTCATTGCTGGGTGAAGAATGTTTCATTAAAAAAATCCTTGAAATAACTCAGTAAAAATTAATATCATTGAAGAAAGAGACTGGGAAAAAGCTGTTCACGTTTGGATGTTTAGTACACTTTAATCCACGGTCGTCCAATTTGAAGAGATCAAATATAAAGCAGACCTTGACACCTTTCCATTTATTATTTACTTGTTTTAACTTCTAATTTGTACTCAAAACCGTGTGTACCTTTAGTGCGAATAATGCCTAAGAAATACAATTGGTAGGACAAAGGAGAGAGAGGACGGCTCTCTGAACAACTAGTCAAAAAATTAAATCAATTATTTACGTTTTTATTCAAATGAATGGTACTATCATGATATCAGCAGGCAGAATAATGAACGCCAAAATTCGTCGTTTCCAAATTCCAAGCAAATTGTGGGAACAATTGGCTTGTAAGGAATATTAGAGAAGTACGGAAAATGAAAATATTTTAACATCATTAATTAAAGGGAGAATTAAGGGAAAAATAGTGTCATAACCTTAGCTGTGGGGGAAATGGCAAAAAACGGGGCACGGTCAAATAGGAAAATTATCGGCGAACGAAGCGAGCCTAGCGAGACTACCTCTCGGCTCGCTTCGCTCTCCGATTTTTTTCTTTTCGCCAACGCCGATTTTTTCTCCTTTTTCTCACAATGCGGAACCTGGTCCCAGGCTATCATAACCTTAATCGCTTTAACAAAATAAATAATTTTTTGGCCGATTAGTTTTACAGACATATTTCTTAAATAGAACGGTTCGCATGACAACACAATCGCTTGTCGAACATTTCTGAACATCAGTTTAATTATTCTGTTTGAGTTCAAATTGTTATTTATGAAGCACTCTCTTTAAAACACAAACCTAAAGAAACCCGCCGTGAGATAAAGAGCATTGGAATGATATCGACTGCTCAAGAGTCTAAAGTTAAATTACTACTTGTTTTCACCACTGAGTATCGATCTGAAAAGGTAGGAAGCAGACAACTGGCGTAAAATTGCAAACCCTATTGTTGTTTAGTCTAGAATATTTAAAATTTCTCCCGAAGGATAAGACTTTTAAATGGCTATAGGGCATTTAATTTTTCCAACTTGTTGAGTTTTTTTTTTCTTGTCATGCCTTTAGTTTTGTGTTTTAACGGCCAGTTGTGGCTGTATTCCTATGACTGTACAGTTAACCCCGATATAATTTGCACCTGAGTGCTAAACCGAAAGAACAAAAATCAAATTTTTAAGTTGATTCATTTGTTAAAGTAGCTTAAAGTCAACTGCTGAAATTTCTAGTACAGAAGTTCGTTTGTTGCCGCATGAAATGCACTATGAAAACGAGAGGAATGTGAAAAACTGTAGCTAATTTTCTTACTTTCCAGATCATGATGTTCTTTGATATTGTTCAAAATACTGAGCTGAATTAAATATTTGACTTAAAATGCTCGCTATGTCAGTTGCAATTCACTCATTACTATTGAATTAAAATAGTTCACTTTCAACTTCCTTTAGAATCGCTCTCGTTGTTATCGCTTTGGTTGAGTTACACGTGTTTTTGGAGAAACGAGAATTTACACTTAAATTATCTCCTGGTAAAACTGCAAACGATTCCTTAGCAGCGATGGTCGGTCAGTAGTCACTGAAAGTGGATAGTGAAAAGGCAACCGACCCGGGCTTCGTTACATGCAAATCATTTGCGATAAAAGTACTATGGAAACAAATTTTACTCTGTTCTCTGTGATGATAAATCAAACCGTACGCTGGTGACGAAATTTTTCGAGGTGGGAGTTTGCCTTTTCTTTCAAGTACGAGATTGGTCGTTCCCGCCTCAAGTTACGGTTGTGCATGACTAGAACGGGTGCCCCAAAATCAGGAAAAAAAGTCTGAAAGTCTTATACATGTAAGTAAATAAAAAAGGAGGAAAACTGAGTCATTGTAAGGCTGATCCGCATCATTTGATTTACAGTCCACGGCAGTATCCACTACTTTATAATCATCAAGAGCTAACTGCCGGCACCGGTTCTTAAAACGTACTTGACATAGCATTGTTCTTGCATTATTTGAAGGCTATCTGTAAACAGTGCTTAGCCCTAATCTCTCTACTTTGGTGCTACACCCTTTACTGTCTCTCTGATTTTCACAGCATCATCGACCAAAAAAAAAAACAAACAAACACACATGTCACACTCAAATTTATAATTGCAGCAATAAGCAAGAGGAAATAATGCATTTCTGGGAAAAATAAAGCTTTATTTTGACGTTTCGTATTTTACAACATGCGCCTCCAGAAATAACAGCTAATTGCAGTAAACAATAAAAATTAAAATGTAAAATAAGTAACAAATTAAAGAGAGAAAAAAACGGTAAAAGTGACAGAGACTACTTGAAACATACCTCAAAGGAAAATGTTGGCAGTAAAAAAAACCTTTATCTAAGTTATTAACCGGTCTGCATGTGCTCAGTATGCAAATTTGACCATCATTGTAACTTTTATAGTTTCTTTCACTTTAATTTGCTAGTCACCTTACATTTGAATTTTTTGTTGTTACTAAAATTACTTGTAAAGGTAACTTGTTAAGATTAAAATTGACGGTATTTCCTTTCGCCCAGAGAAGAGAGAGAAGTGAATTTTTTTCTGTGATTGTTGCAAGTTTTCCTTCCCCGCCGCTCGCATGCTCAAGTTCTCGCGGTTTTTCCTTCGGAGGGAAGGGAGGAAAGAGGGTCCTCCCACCTGCCGAATACCAGGGAAAAAGAGCTGGGCCTCTGCTAGCAGGGAAAGAGCTTGCTCGCAGGCCAATGCAACCGTATCTTGCAAGCACCGATTTCAAATGGTTGATGTTTAACTTTTTAAACAGGTTTGATTACAAGACCTTATGGAAGGCGAGGAAGCTCCTCCTGCTCCACCAGCCCCCGCTGCTCCGCCTGCCCCTGTCGCTCCATCAGCTCCAGCTACTCCACCACCACCACCGTCAACTCCGCCTCCTGCCGAAGAACCACCACCAGCTGAAAGACAGGTAACTCCAGAACCACCAGCAGCCAAACCAGAACCTACAAAAGCACCCCCGGCTGATGAAAAAGAAGAGACAGCTGGGGAAATTCCGGAAAAGTAAGTAAATTCGATTAAGTGAATGAAACTGAATGTTAGACCAAAAATTCAACTTTAACTTAAACAGATAAAGAAATAAGCTAAACAAACGAAAAACAAAACAAAATAAACAAACAAACAAATACAAGACAACGAGGCTGATATAGCAACAGAACGAGAACGTCAGTTGACGGCGTAGACTTTCTTAAAATCCTCCGCATCTCATTTCCGGTTTCGGTAGTTAGCCCCAGCGCGAAGAACTTTTATCCCCTGCAGTGCGCCAAATTTATAGAAGGACTTTTCTTCCTGTGAGTTTTATCCAATCACGAACGGTTTTACTGATGCGCCGGCAATCAAACCCGATCACGCCACATGAAACGTGACTAGAACTGTTTTGATCGAAATTCAATCGATCGAGTTGTGTATTTTTCCGGCAAACATTATTGGTAACTGCAACGTGCACAAAAGTTTCAAAGAGCGTTTTTTCCCCCTCCATTTGAGTACTTTACCAAGGCTGGATTTTCCTGGCAGCCATGGCTCGGAGAAACATTATCGACTTGTTTTGACATACTTTGACAGCTCGCGACGACACACGCGACAGGGAAGCAAATAGTTCGCGCCAAAATGACGTCGCTGGAGGCGATTTTTTGCGGGGGAAACAAGTCGAGCACGCTACCGCTCTCTCGTACGCTTTTGCCGAAGCAAAGATAAAAAATCTACCGCTCGCGCTCGAGAAAAAAATTGGAGCTTGACTTCTAGGAAAGTCTATTGACGACGGCGCGCGCAAATCAAACAACTGGCTTGACCAATGGCAAAGCGACATATTGGGCACCGGAAGTCGCGTTAAGTCCTTAACGCGCGGTTTCTTTTCGTCAACTGACGTGCCCGTTCTGTTGCTAAATAAGCCTATTATTGCGCAGTGGCAGGAGCCGATACTCGGCTCCTGGCAGTGGGGTATTTCTAAGATCTTTTTTCAGTGAAATAAATACTGGTGTGAATTCGGTGGAGGCGAACTAAACAGTTGACTATGTTGTATAAAGTTCGGGGGCTCTCAACGACGCTACCTCCTTAGTTCCCTACATTTAGTTATTTATGTGCCTACCTACCCCTCCCCTAATCCAACATTTTGCCCTAAGTGAGAAGTAAGCGTTAATGTTGACTTGGGGGAGGGGTAGGTGAGCAGTTTCCCAGAAACCTTAATTGATCCTATGATTCTATTCTTTAAAATTATTGCTCTCGTTCCAGACCTGAGAAAAAATCTGGCGCTGAAGATTTTATTGCAAAGAGTGAGGCCAGGAAAAAATTGCCTGATAAAAATCTTGACTTCCAGGTTTGATACTACAGTTTTCCTTTATTAAGTGATTATTTATTGTCTAGAGAAATTCAAACGAAAATAATAATAATAATAATAATAATAATAATAATAATGATACTATTGATAATAATAATAATAATAATAATAATAATAGTATTTTTTTCTAAATTTCATAATTTATGATAATTTTATTAAACTCTTCTCAAATTGAAAATTAAATAATAATAATAATACGAGGAGATATATGATGAGTTCTTTATCGAAAGCAACGATAAAGCCAGTAATATCAGGTATTAATGAAATAGAAGTTCTAAGATCTAATAGAAAGTAGTAGAATGTGAACCACTGTTTTGGTTATTTAAGTTGCTAATGACAGTCACTAGACGTGTCTAGTGTTCACAATGGGCTGACGTCATCAGAGATGTCGTGCTGACGTCAGCTTGGGACTAAACCCTGGACCGTTGGAAAACAAAGGCCGCCCTTATAACTTCTTTAGGAATTACTTCAAACAAATCTGCAACATTAGCTTTAACCGACTCTAATATTTGACCTTAATTTGTTACTTCAGTAATAGCGAATTATTTCATGATTCAGCGTGTTCTGTTCTGTTTTAGGCATTTGAAATCAAGTATTCGACATTTATTTATGTTTCAGGTCAGAGTAAGAGTTATCGAGGGCCGTCAGTTAGCAGGTGCCAATATCAGTCCAGTAGTACGTGTCACTATAGGCAATCAGACTAGACAAACGAAGGTCGTCAAGTCAACAAATAAGCCCTTTTATGATGAGGTATTTGATACATGTTAAAGTACAACATTTAGGCAGGGCGTTTAAACGGAGTTTAGCAAGTGTTTACAGCGAGGACACTCAAACCGGGGCTCTCGGAAGAAGATTGTCCAATCACAACGTTTTATGAAAACAAAAGATTCCCAATTGTTTTTTTGCATACGGACCAAATAACATTCATAAATATGAGGGCTGTTTCCTGAGAGGTCAGGTAAGTTCAAATGGGTTTAAAGTTTTCAACGGTTTTATAGTTGAATACTTGAATGTTATTGGTCTGTTTGCAAAAAACTTGATAATCTTTTGTTTTCAGAAAACGTTGTGATTGGGCAATCTAGCCTCTTCCAAGTATCTCGGTTTGAGTGTTCGCACTGTGTAACAAAACTGTGCTCCGAGCAATTTTCAGTTTGCCAAACCCTTTTCACCGTTTATCGTAAACAAGTCAAGAAAGCACATAGCGTAGACTAGGAGGGCATTTATCTCTCTTTAAAATAATCCACAAAGGAGGATATGTGGAGGTTCAATGGTTCGAGTGCCGTCTATGAAGCCGTCAAATCGACCCAATGCAATCGTTTGTAAGTTTGTACGAAGGCTAGCTAAAGACCAAGTAATGGCGGCCAGGAAGAAAGTTGGTGGCCTCAAGGCCGAAGAACTTGGATTTGCAGCTGATATCAATGTCAAGTACCTTAATATCTATGATCACTTAACGCCACGGTTACAAGCCTTATATCATGAAGCAAAGAAAGTCAAAGAGGCTAAGAAGTACAAATTTTGTTGGGCGAAAAATGGCTTTGTGTATCTTCGCAAGTCTGAAGAATCCACAATTTACAAATTCGCCGACCTTTCTGAGCTTAACAAGAAATTTAGCACGGCCTCAGAAGCTGGAGTGAACGATCACCTACAGAGCTAAGTACTCAAGTACTTTTTATATTCTGTCATTACGAAGCAATCAAGTTTGACTATTGAAATGCCTACAAAGACCAGTACTAAGCAACAACAGAAGTTAAATAAATCTCTGTTAAAAGATTTACGGTACTTTAATTTCAGAGGTAACTTAGCCCTTGCCCATGGCCAATTTAATAATTCAGTTAATAGTGAGCTCCCGACTAAACGACAACTAGATAATCTCCATAGTTTATATGACCTGGATTTGTTTAATTTGAATATGGCCTTTGATACCAACCAAACTGATAACGATGCTTTAATGAGCCAATGTATTAGAAGCCGATATTTTTTCTCCACACAATCTTAAGCAGTTTACTAATAATCTTACGCAGGATCAAATTGAATCTAGTCTCTCAATTTTTCACAATAATGTTAGAGGCCTTCATCGTAACCTCGAAAATCTAGTGACTCATTAGTTACAAGAAATAGGTATTCACTTCAATATAATTGGTGTCACGGAAACTAAAATCACCAATTCTAATGAGAATACAGACCTTTCAAACATACCCCGTTACGTTTTTGAACACGTCCCAACACCTCTAGCATGTGGTGGTGTAGGCCTCTTTGTTGATGAAACTCTTAGTTATTCAATTTTAGAAAAAACTTCCACCGAATCTTTTCAGGCATTGTGGATAGAAATTTCTTTTGTTAAGAAGAAAAACGTAATCTGTGGAGTCTTATACCGTCAACATAATTCTCCAGAGAGCTTTCTTAAATACTTGGAAGAGACTATCGACAAATTTACTTCGACAGGGAAGAACTTATGTCTCTTAGGTGATTTTAATTTATGTCTTCAAAAAATCGAAACCTGTAATTACAGTCGCGACTTCTTACTGGCTCTTCAAAGTTGCAAGCTTAATCGATAACATTTTTGTGTTCATACTTACAACACACGTGCCTCAACCTCTGAACATTTTTATACTAAAGAATCTCGACTCAATGTCAAACGAAATGCTTTTTCGCGTGTTGGGGTCAAAATTTGGAATGGGATACCTCAAATTCTTAAAGAAAGACCGAAAAAAGCTTTTAAAAGATCGCAGCTAAAAGAAATGCTACTCGATTTCCTTGAAACTGAAGACTCCTATATTGATGTGGATACGATCATCGTGAAAATGAAAAAGTAATTCGCTTGTCCTTTATTTTCATTTTATTTTATTTCTAAAATTTCACTTTAATTATTGTCCTTGCATTTAAGTAGAACTTATCTATTTAATGTAAAATGTATATACTTATATAACGCCTAATTTCTTTGTATTTGTCTAGTTTGTTGTAAATTATGTAGCCTGGCCTGCCTCGAATAACTGCAGGCCAGTCCTAATGTATCTTTTGCTATATTTCCAAATTTAAATAAAAGTTGAAAGTTGAAAGTTGAAGTTGGGTTTGAAACCGAGGCTCTAATTAGACTTCGTTTGAATAACTGACCTATAGGGTTTTTAATACTTTAAAGAAATAGATGTTATGTTGTAAGCGCAGACTGATAAAACCCAACATTAAGTTTCCACAACATGTTTTGCAGGTGTTTTTCTTCAATTTTCAAGAAACTCCAAAGAAATTATTTGATTCTCTTACCTTATTTGAGGTATGTTGCGCATAGTTTGCAAAATTCATTCACTGTTCATCAAAGTTATGACCAATCAATAAGTAGTATTTGATCGATATTTGAGTAACACGTAGGCTCGATTTCTGCTGCTCTCTCGGGTCCGATCGTGTTTCTCCTTAAGACGGGAAAGGGCGAAGAGCGCCGGCTCATTTTCCAAAAAGCGGCTGGTAATTGAGCCTACTTCATTTGCACACCGCCGTTTCAGCCACTTGATGTATTATTAAACAGTAGAATTTTAGAACTTTTAATGCAAACTCCTGCTTAGCTTGACTAGCTTATCAGTATTTATTACTTGAACTTTTGGTAAAGTTCTCCATCTCGCGAAGAGTACAATGTAACGTTTGTGTCTTGTTCTATATGGGTTAAGGCTGCTGGCCTTCTGCTCGCCATTGTAATTTCCTGTCCCATACACATTTCTCTCTCGTATTCCATCTAATACCCTAAGAATGTTTTACAATACAGGGTGAATTTCACGACCCTCGGTTTCTCGATAATTTAATCAAAGACGGACCTCTTTCCCCGGGGGAGGGGGGAATGTTTGTACTGTAGGTGAAAAGTGAAGTGTTCTTTATTTAATATCAGGTAGGTACATAAATAGAAAGGCACTAAGTGGGATCGCCAAAATTACATGTTTGCCCAAAAGTTAAGATGGGGTCTATAATTGGTCACAGGTAAGACTATAATGGGGTTGCGGCTCTGAAAGCCCAGCGGCGCATACCCAGCAAAAATTAACCCAAGTGCCCCTCCCCCGGGCTCTTTTCCATTGTTAGACACCGTAATTTTGCCGGGATATCTCTAGCCTGCTACATGGTAGATGTTGTTGGGGCTTCGTAAAGTACTCCTGCGTCGAAGGCTAGCCTGATCTCTCCAACTCTAATCCCGACAATGTAACTTAATTTTTCTTTTCTCAGGAGGTTCGAGAAACTGGAATTCAACAGCAGGAGAAGGTTGAATTGCAAAGTGTTTCTCACTATGATCTGCTAAATTTTTCAGGTATTCAATTCCAAGAGGTTAAGGTCCAATGCTATGGTCGGAAGCTTTCAGGTGAGATTGAAATCCAAAGTGCTGTGTTAAGGTGCTCACGTTCGATACATTAAAACTCATTTTGCTACATTTCGTTTGGTGTTCTTTGTGCTCAAGTCTCTTTTGGGAATTGCCAGACAATGGAGTCTTCAACAATTTGCCATTTTGACCCTAAGACGTTGTAATCATGTTAGAATTTTAATATATCGAACTATTATAATACCTTCTAGATCTTTTAATGTCTTGAGCAGTTATCTTAATTTGTTTCACTAAATTTGGGGGCAGCTCCCACTAACTGGAGTTTGATGAATTTCGTGACACAGCCCTTTTAAGGGGTCTTTCAAATGTATTTTGGCTTGTAAGTTACCTTTGTGCACCTGAGGTGTCATTATTAAAACATATGTTACTGTGCTCAACTTGCAGTGCGATGTTGGATTTTTCTATGACGCGCCTTGTAAGTCCTCATTTTTTAAATGTTTTTTTGTTATACTGACACACATTTTTAGAACTTGCGTAAAAAGATTTAGTTAATCCTTAAGCCCTAAGAGTGACTAACATCAATTTTATCCCAACAATATAGTAAACACTCTCATTCTTCGGCCATTTCAACTTCAGTAAAAATAAAACACACAAACTGCGGTAACAAACATGATGAAACAACGCATGTTGCAAAAAACTAAGATTTTAGAAGGCTTGACGTTTCAACAATATCAATACACAATGAAGACAAAAGGTTGTAAGAATTAATCAATTGATCAAAAAGGGAAAATGCGTTGATATTTAATCTGATTCTCTTCACTAATTCTTTAAGCAAATGGGTGGACATCCGTCTGGAGAATTAGTGTGTGGATATTGAGGCTTAAAGAGTTAGAGGCAAATTGTTTATTGATGTTCTCATAACATCATTTGTCTTCTCTATGACTCATCACTGAACAGGCATAGGGCAAATTAAGAGGGTATAGTGGAAACGAAAAGGAAACGCCTTGTTTAGCCTTTAGATATGTGAATTTCATTTCGGTTGTGTGTTTCCCGAGAAGTCCGCATACTTATCCTCTCATGGCAAAATGGTATCTACTTGTTATTCAATTCTTAAACTCCTTTTCAACAGTCCAGAGGCTTGAACTAATTTTTTTTTACTCACTGTTTTCATTTGTGCGACTAATCGAGCCCATTGTAACAAGGTGAATTGCTTTTTTCAGCCCATGCTCTTATAAGGAAATGGATTTTGTTATCTGATCCCGAGGACAAAATGGCAGGAGCAAAGGTAGCTTCTGATAAAAATTATTTATTAATTTATTCTGCTAAATATCATCTGAATACAGTGGAAACGAAGGTAACATTTTTTTGTTCCCAAAGTATATGTACGGCTGTTTAAAATTATTTTCTTTAAAACTGACTTTTCACCCTTGAGTTAAGGCCCCCATCTTTCTAAAAAACCATACCTGAATAGTCGCGGACAATATTGCACGAGTCAAGTTTTTCGCCTGAGTTACAGCCTCATCTTACTCGTTCAGGAAGAGACACATGCAAGAACATGGACCTACCACGAGACTCTCATTGTTCGAGTACACTCTCTACTAATGTAAGACTTGGCAATTAGGTGTATACATACCGTTGTAAATCGAGAAATAGCCGAGTCGATCGGATGAAGGTTGTATTAAAAGCGGTTGATTCTTGTTATTTCTTGAAAATAAATTTTGTTTGATTTACTGTAACGAAACCTTTAGCAGTCCCTCAAAAATGATGGTGGTCCCGTGGTTTGTTTCACAGGGATACTTAAAAGTGACCATCATGGTTCTTGGACCTGGTGACGAAGCTCCGGTAAGTTTCCAGGGGATATTCGCAGGTATTTGAAAATTTCCTTAAGTTTTTTTTTTTTTTCATGGGTTGTAATTTGAGGGGATGCAATTATTCTACTCTTTTTGTCTGTTCCATTGATTTTGTTTGTAGCGGATCGTTCTCCCGCCACGTCAAATTTTATAGTTTGATGTTTATGCACAAGATCTCCACCCGGATGGTTGGTGTAAAACTGGTAACTCCTATGGTATTCTCTTGCTAAAAGTCTAATCTTTGACATTTGGTTTTAGACAGTAACTGTGAGCGCAGATCAAGATGATCTTGACGACATAGAAGAGTAAGTCAATACCGATAATGGATGTTTGTTTGATTAGTTGAAAAATAACTGAACTTTTTGTCATATTTAACTCGTGGGTACGCGCGAGCGTACCACGAGTTATTGCAGCGACAGAGATATGCAAATGAGTCACTCGCTCACTCGTAGTAGACGCACTTCGTAATTAATCGGGTCCGAACTCGAGAGCGCGAAGATCTATCGTTTCCAAAGAAGCACGCGCTCGCCGAAGTTCGGTATCCGCCCTGTTCGGTAGCATCAAATTCCTCGCTGAGAGCGTGCATCGTGCGCAGCACGGTTACGATAGAGGTCTTACCAAATTTAAGACACGCAGGAATCTTTCAAAATTAGTACGATTCAAAAGCCTTTGACCCGTCCAGGCGTTAAACTTGACGAGAAGATGAGCATTTGCTCTTCTACTCCTTCAACTTCGACGCTGGCTTGATCTCCTACCTTGTAGACGGTGTGGTAGGTTATGTGTATGAATGAATTTATGGCGGCCAGTATAAAACACGGACTGCGGACTACGGACTGCGGACTGGGTATAAAATACGGACTGGTGAAATATATGGTAAATAAAGGCACTTCTTCTTCTTCTTCTTAAGGACTCCCCAAGATCACGGGGGGAAATGGATGTGAGTTTGAGCACTACCTTTAAAATAACAGCGGAAATCAAGATAAGAAAACATAAGCTAGTGTTTTGCGTCCTACTTCTCCGGAGGAGTTGCGTCGGCTTTGTATCGCATATGTTCTTTCATTGCCATGAAATGCGTTTACATTGTTTTTTCGTGTCTGTAGCCTGGTTTCAATTAGCCTTAATTTCATCCGATTGCTTGGAGTCGTTTTTTCAATCGGTTAAGTATGGCTCGATCGTTTGCCCCGGTCGTCTGCCGGCGGAAGTTCCATGGAAAAGGCATTAAAGTTGAGACCTTTCGCCAAGTCATGTGACCATTCTCATTGGCGTAGTGGCTATGTGAGGTCGGGTCAACCCGAAGGTACGGGGTTCAAATCCAGCTAGGGACCTTCTTTTTCCCTTCTTCCTTTTTTTTTCTTTTTTGTTCTCTCTTGTTTGCTTATTTGTTTTGCTCATTTTTTTGGTTTTTGGTTTTTAAATATACACTTAAATAACTGTTACTAAAGTGCAATAAACAGCAAGAAAAGTATTGTGTTTCCAGAACAAGGATAGTATATTTATAATCTGAATTTCTATCATTTCCTAAAATTCGCTGTGGGAAAACCAGAGGTGATAACTAATTGATTGTTTTCTAAACAACGTACCCACGAGTTGACGATAGTCTTTCTTTGATTTTTGTTGGTAGCAACTTAATTCAACCTCCAGGAATGATGCTCAGACCAGCATTTTTCTCACTAAAAGTGTTTAGAGCTGAAGATATTCCCCAAAGTAAGTTTTTCAGTTATACGTTTTTAGAAAAAAACCTTTTAACCAAAGCTGATGATAAGGGTTTTTCCCATTTTTTGTGTTGTGGCAAATGGGCCATGTTTAGGTGCAAGAAATTTAAAGCCGAGGTCAGAGCCTGCAGTTCTTTTGGTCTGTAACAAAGGGGCGACTTGATGCCAATTAATTCACTGATCCTTTATTTTAAAAACGTCACCTAACTCCAACTTCGTTTCCAGGGCTTTTCTTCAATTTCAGGGGAAAAAGCCCTGGGGATGATGTTGAGACATACCACTGCTAAAGTACAGTAACTCTGGTTGCGTGAGGTTCTTTCCCTTTCAGGGAAACTCTTTTCGACCCGCCGCTGGTAAGCGAGAAGACCTCTGGAATCCATGGTAGAACTAATATAAAGAAAATGCTGCAAAAAATTTGAAAATTAAATATAAAATAAATTGTGTTGTAAAGTTTGAAGTACTGAGTATAGGTCTTTTCACTCTGTGTAAATAATTTTAGTGGACTCTGCTGCTTCGGAGCAGTTAAAGAAAGCTTTACTTGGTGGTCAGATGAAAGAATTGGTCGACCCATATTTACTGTTTTCATTTGCTGGTAAAGAGGTAAGTGCCAAATATAGCTTGCCCCAAAAAGATCTTTTTGGTAAAAATCGTTTAAAACTTGATCGCCACATGTAAAGGAATTTAAGACAGTCTTGGATTCTGGAGTCCACTCCAGGTATTAATTCCGGATTCTTTTCCAGCGGAACTTGTATCTGGGATTCTGGGTCCCCGAGCCCAGGATTCCGGATTCCACAAGCAAAAGTTCACAGATTCCGGAATCTGGATTCCCTTACGTGGGGCAAAAAACTATGAATTTGAAGATTTTTGGAATTAATATGATCCTTTTTATGTACGCTCAGGGATAAAACTTGAAAAAACAACAACAACAACAACAAAAAAAACAGTTTGAATGAAATTCATCCACATCAAAGAGAGGCCCAACAAGATTTTTACTAACTTAAGAAAACAGCCTAGATATCGCGACGCCACCGCTGGTTTTCCCGCGAAATGACGTCTGAGAAACGAGCGCAGAAATTCCATACTGATGACGCTTCACTACCCAAACTAGGTAGTGCTTCTGATTGGTTAAAGCCGACGCGGCACAACAAACCAGATGCAAACCAGATCTGGCTAGATTATTTGTCAAATCTAAATTTGAAGAGAATCGAATCTCTTCTCGGATTTTTTTCATTTTTACTTTTATTTTTTTAGGGAAGGACTGCCACTCATGAAAACTGCGACCACCCTGAATTTAATCAGGAGCTGCATGTTCCTTTCCAGGTAAAATACAAGAATTATCTTTCCATTAGTTCATACCAAACAGTAGCCGTTACTTCTCTCCCGAGAAATAAACCTGTAAAACGGCATCAGAAGATTCTGGTTTCCATGTTTTTTACGTTTCTTTTCCTGCTGATTTTGTCATTTTCCAGTTTTCCCAGAGAACAGAGTTATGGTTTTTTAATCTTCTACTCATTTGTCTGCACGCCTTTATGAGGAAAAATATATCGGATATATTGGAAAAGTGTAGCAAATTGTAATAGTTAAATATCACACTGAATTTAAGTGCCTGTTTGCAAATTTGTTAAAAATCGATAATGTTAAATAATGCTAAAATGCCAGGAAAAGTCCATGTAGGTATAAATGTTGTATTGTGCTTTGGTTTCAGTTCCCTACAATGGCTGAGAAGTTAAAGTTGCAGTTGTGGGACTGGTAAGCGTTATGAAGTGTTATAGCAGTGTGTGTCTCTCCGGTACCAAGAACTATTAGTGTTCACACTTGTGATCTAACATCCTAAATGTCACTTTACAGAAGTGTTTATATACAAGACTCCTAAGGAAATGAACATTGAACGATTATGCACAAAAAGTTGCACGTAAACTTCAGTTCAAAGCTTTAAGCAAGTTTACACTGTCGTGTAAAGGCGCATATTATTAAAGCTTCCGTAAAAGAGCGCACTTTACGGCACGCAAGAAAAGTAGCGTAAAGCTATGTTAAGGCGATCTTTACTTATTGGATAAAGGTTCGTAAAGATCCATTAAGAACGTGTTCTGTTTTTTTTTTTTGTCAAGTTGAAAAAGTCAAGGACGAATTTATTCAACATTATACTGAAGCGAAGGTGCACTTCATTGGAATGTCAACACCGCACGATTTTGTCCATCTAGGTTTCATAGTTAGAAAGTCAAACAATCTTACAATAATCTGGCCTAAGAGAGAAAGGGGTAAAAAGCCTAACGTGACAAAGTATTAAAAGTAACCAAATTGAAACTGCTGGAAAAAATTGTGTGCCCCTTACCTCGCCCCTCCCTTCATTCCCCTCAAGAAATAGACATTGTTTCTTGCGCGTAGTGAGCTTAAAGATGAATTCCTTTATCCTCAATAATAGAACTTGAATTGTGTATTTTTAAAAATGCTGTGGTGGGGTTTTGGGAGAACTTTCAAGGCAACTACCGAGTATATGGTTCACTTTTGAGACAACCTCATTGGTTTATGTTGTCAGTGTTATGTAACTTAACGTCGCACGACTATAATTAAACTTTCTTTTCTTTTTCGTTCAATTTAAATTGTATATATCCCTTATTTGTTTCCGGGGATTAATTGTCTGTTTAGTATAGTTTCTTTTAGCGGTGTCCTTTAGCGGTTTGATTAAAATTTTACTACCAGAATCCCGATCCCTTTTATACAAGTGTCACTCCAGGAATGTTTTTGTCGCCATGTTAAATGTCCTATCATGTGCGCACGCCTTACGCAGTCTGGGTGGTATGTACCAAATATTAACACAAATTAAACGATTTTTTCGCACTGCATTTGAAAAACTTGGGACATGACTGAAAAGAAGGTTGTCTACGATCGCTTTTCCAGAAACTTCTAACTGACACAGAGCTCGAATTATGCGTTTTATTTTACTTGTGTCACCAGGGATAAGTTGACCAGCGATGATTGCATTGGTACCCGTTACATTCCGTTGTCTGCGATATCAGGACAAGGCGAAGAAGGTGTTTTGCTTATTCTGTTTCTTTTTAGACGTGATAGACGCAATAAATTCAGTTTTTTGGGGTAGGTGTATCTGATACCCAACATAGAGCTGAAACGGACAAAGTTTTGCACAATATCAGGGCAGTAAGTGCAAGTTAGCTCTCTTATCCTGGAAACGCGGACCACATCCCGAATTTACTTAGGGAAAGCCTTGGGATCTAAACTTGTAGCTAGCGCTGCAGGAGTAGTTTTTGGAGGAGTTAGTGCTTATCTCTTTCTATCTATAGCTCGCGAGGTTATTTTATTCTGAAAGCAGACAAATATTAGGAAGAGTAGAAGAGCAAGCAATAGGTTTGGCATGAAGCTAAAAGATTAATGGGGAGGAGGTTTTTCTTTACTACCTTCTCTACACCTAAAGCCTTCGACTCATTTACCCACGAACCAATTCTATTGCTAACCAACCAACCAGAACACGATTGTAGTACAAAGCTCTAAAACCAATGCTCAAAGGCCTTGCATCTTTGCAAGTACGACACCATCACGATTAAGGGCGTCTTTCATAAAAGGTCTGTTCACACTAGGTGCATGAGCACAGTGCCGAGTAAAATTTATACTGGGCACTAACGTGAGCACAGTATCTTTATAACTCCTTGCTACTCGTAAGTTTCAAAATGGCGTCTGGCAGAACGAAATACAGCAGATGTGTACCAAGTTTCGTCCCGAGTAACGAATCTGTGGACGCCACCCTTTTGTGGTGGTACTCAGGCACTAGTTCTGGGGCACCAAGTGTGAGAACAACCGAATGTTTATGTAGACCCAATGAGAGGAAAAATAGACTATGTTTTACTGTTAAAATTCTTTTAATCTCAGGTTTTTTGCCGAGATATGGTCCATGCTTTTTAAACTTCTATGGTTCCACAAGAGAGTATTCCGACTTTCCTGACGAGTACGAAGAGCTTAACCTTGGCATTGTAAGTTCCTTTTCTAACCGCCACTCGATGTAGTAGACGTAATAAATCATTGACAGATCTATTTTCAATCTTCTTTATCGTAAACGTCATGTGCTCTTTTTAAGAGCTTCATTCTATTTTGGTTGTTGCACGGTTAAATTAATCTTTTCAGCGAACATTTAAACCAGACGACGACTCTCCCAGCCGCCTTGCTGACAGAGTTCCAAAGCGCGGCATTAAATTCGGCGCTCTTCCCTTAAAGTGCTTTGTTCTTGTTGGCGGCATGCAGTACTTCCTGAAAAAAAAAAAAAAACACCCAATTATTTACTGATAAACACAACAATTGAATTATTTAAAACTTATGTTGAAAAGTTTTTTACTTTACTAAAGCACATCTTGGCCAGGAAAATATTACTTTTCCTCATTCAAAGTTTAGGGGTTTAAGTTCTGAACACAGATTTTGGAATTCTATTAGGTCTAACGAGTGGCCTCATGAAATAAGAATCGCGGCTTTGAAGTGTAATTTTGTGCGCCCTTAGTCTGTGCCAGTCCCTCTGCAGATAGTAGTCAAAGAGAGCTTTAGATATGAGGACGACGATGACGAGAAAGATATTTAATGTTAAGTTATCTCGTCTATTCTCTAAAAATAGACACCCCGGAAAGCATATCATGGTACTTTTTTCACCACAAAAGTTAGTGCGAATATTTCCGTTGAAGGAGGTAAAACCCTCTCCCGATCGCTAAATGCCTAAAATTCCCAACATTTGATAACTTGTTTTCGTCACTACGACATTCTCGCTAAAACTCGTAGCAGAATGATTAGAATGACGATGGCTATCACATTTTCAAGCCAAAATGACGTTGGTTCGTGCGCCCATTACTTAGTACTGAGAAAATCTCGTATTCGTGGTCGTCCTCGTCTTAGAATCTCAAGCTCTCTATTAACGACGTCGCGAAAACAAGGTCAAGGGAAACGGGACGCGCGTAATCTGGCTCCTTTCTCCCCAGCCCCGGGGCTGCACAATTTCCACAATCTCTGCACATTACCCTGGAACAGGCTGGTTTTTGGCGGTAACCCTGCCTTCCACTGTAAATTGCTTTGTATGTATAGACCTCTTTTGCAGCTACAACAATATAGAGATTTAGGGTCACGTTTCGGCAAACAGCAAACGCAGGAATTTTTACCAAGTGACCAAGTTTCTTTTACACCAGGTTCAACAAGAAGAATGATTTTGCACAGTGTTTACCTCTTTTTTTCAAATTTAAGAAATTGTCAACCTGAATATAATCTGACGTTTGCCGTTAGCCGTAAACATGATTCCAAATCTCTCTCATATTTAATGAACTATTTTTAAATTAAGGGTTTCTTTGTCATACACTAACCCTTTCAAATTATTCGGAATGCTTGATCTTTTAGGGTGAAGGCGTTGCGTATCGTGGTCGAGTTCTTGTTGAACTTGAGACCAAACTAGACACTCAGCCGACAAAACTTATAGAAGACGTCCCAAGTGATCACATAATACGTATTCAGGCAAGTGTCAGTCGTTTGGCTTGCTTGTGACATCATAATCTTTCCAACCCCCTGTTGAAGAGACTATAGTGACAAGGGTAACCGATCTGCTAATATTCGAGACACGTGATGAAAGACATTTTATGTTATTTTATATAGCTTCCAAAACCATTAAATAATTCTTGCATATGTTCACTGCCTTTTATGTTTCTCAGAGTATCAAGCCCAAACCCCGTACTTAACATAAATTGCCAACCATTGCACCTTTTTTTATTTTCCGGTATCTTCACCGCCCTCTACGTTGCAGGCCATCAAAGGGTTGGTTTCTTGGTAGTCCTGTGTTCAGCTACTTGGTCAGTTTTCCTCCAGCCAGTTGGGATACTCGACCTTGTTGCGTTTATTTATTTTAGTCATTTGCCTAGCTCCACTTGACTCAATATTAAAAATACTGCTTGGGGAATTAATGAGAATAAGGTTACTTTTAGAAAGGGTGGAGTAAATGGTAACGCTTCCTATAGTAAAAAGACAACAAAATCAAAGCATTTTCCGTCACTGCAAACATACTGTAGATTTCCGCCCCATCTTCCGACATCCCACCGCCCAGCAAGAAACAATCTATTTCCTCTGTTCAATTCTTTTTACAGAGGTACCTCCGTCGAAGAAAATACAAATTGTTTGCATGTTTCTTGGAGGCTTCAATGGTGGCATGCACTGATGGACATGTAACCTTTGAGATCAGCATCGGTAACGTTCATTTATGATAGAGCAGTTATCCGTTGAGTGTGAAAATTTATTTGTTGACTGCCTTTTTCTTCTAAACTAATCAGGAGCAAAAGCAAATCCAGACACGACTTTCTTGCAATCATTTTCCCCTGCATGAAAGCCATTACATACATTTGCTTTAGAGGTCAATGTTGCTGCAGAAAAGAAATTTAGTGTTTAATTTGTGGCATTAAAAAAACATTAGTGTTAAGTTAGTGCTGAAGATTATCAAAGTCCTCTGATGCGAAATTTCATTCCGAAGATTGTAAAAATCATGATCAGCATCGAAAACGCAATATTGCATCAAGTGTGACGTCAATTCATCCATATGAAATTGACGGGAAACTCGGCATTGCTGCTATTTTATTCTATCGATCCCTCTCAGTTGAATTTTTCCCACCACTCGGGCTTCTCGTTAGGTTCACGTTGGACATGAATGATTATCATTGATGCAGAGTCGGTTGTGAAATATTATGTTTACAGATGTAATTCCAGCGATTTTGGGCGGTTTTCCGCCATCCTATAGTTTTTCAAACTTGGTGCTAATCAGCAGTAACTAGCACTGGGAATTAGCACTGGGCAACAAAACGCAGGGAGCAACAAATAGGGGAAATATCTTTCACACGCGCGCGCGCGTATCGATCTTGCGCTTTTCTTTTTATCATTCAAAACGTAGCTAAAAAAAATAATAGACAACCGGGGAAAAACAAGCTTACAATATAGCTATTTCAAAGACTTCGTTAGACACTTTGATTTTCTATGTTATTAGGAAATTATGGAAATCAGCTGGACCTTTCAGTTCCACCCTCGTCATCTTCCACCTCACCGACAAATGCCATATTTGATGGAAGCTATTATTATTTCCTGCCATGGAATGATATCAAACCCTGCTGTTGTGTCGATAGCCATTGGGAAGACGTTGCCTTCAGGCTGGGACCACGTAACATTCTCGCTCGGATGTGTGAAAGACTTGTGAGTTCGAAGTGGAATTTTCTCGTTGTAATCGAAATTTTGCGATCTTGAAAACCCACTGTTGCTTTTTAAAAAAGACCTAACCTCCATGTTGTATACTAGTTGGCAATGGTCTGGTGATTTTGGAAATATAAATATTCTTATGATCATTGTCATTCTACACAGTTTCTGCTGCCTCGTCACAGCTTCGGCGGGTGTTGTGGTAAACGTATTTTTAGTGAACTAGATAAGTAGATATGAGCTGAAGGCTTAAACTTCACAACATATTTCATCTGCGGAAAGAAAAGATAACAGAAATCCAAAATGAAATAAGCAAGTGTGATATAATGCCTGATAATTCCTATTACGAAGAAACCAAATGTGCGAGTTTGCCTTTTTATAAGACACAATAACAAGCTCTTTTGTGTCCTTTAAGTAAGGGAATTCTTATTAGGTTTACCGAATTAAAAGACGATTGAGTTTGACCCTTTCACCGCCAGAGTGAATGTTGGAGTCCCGTAGGCTGGTTCTAACTTTTGAGTCTGTTGATGAAATCTTATGATGTAACCATTCAAACGAATCCTCTTAATCTCTGCCTGTACGTTCAAATGTTACTATTTGTTTTCAAAATTTTACAAAATGAAATTTGGGAGTTTTTGTCGAATGCTGACTTTGGCCAGTCTTTGAAAAAGAACTTTTTCTTAACTAGGAAACCGACATAGAGAATGTTCAACTGGCGAGAATAGCAAGCCAAAACGGAAGTGAAGACATATCCAGTGTTGCTGTACTTATTATAAAAATGCTGGATAAACTCATAGAGGACTGCGGGTAAGGAGCCATATTACGTAACAGCCACCTCAAAGTCCGACTTCTCTTCAATTTCTTTCTATTTCTACGTCCTTCTTCCTCTCTTAATATATTAACCCCGGTGGAAGGGGGTGGGGCGGGGGGGGGGGGGGGTTGGGGTTCACAAAAGGGGGCTTTTAGAGGTGCATGTGCCGGAAAGGCTAAACCTTCACCCGGTTTCAGACAAAAATCGTTCCTTTCGCTATTCTGTTTAAGACAGGAGACCTCTATTGAGCAGGAAAAGAGGTCTACGCAAGACAAGATTGGTTACGCTGCGTTGGTTGACCGTGTAGTCGCCAGTGCAACTCCGGTAACATTATTACTGACTGGGGAATTCAAATGTACTTTACTATTTGAAGACTTTGGTTAATTTCGTTTCGCACACAGAATTAACTGCGATCATGGAATTGGACTCAAAAGTTTTTATACCTATAAGAAATGAATAGCATTTTCTTTAAGTTCGACCATTCTTTATTAGGGATGTTAAAAATCATGGAAATCGGTTAAATCATTCCTGCCGAAAAACACGATTCAAAAACATAATCAACGCGCATATAAATAGGTTCGGGCCACCTTAATTAAGGGAAGCTCCTCCCGGGATTAGTTCAACTTCAAATTGTACTTTGATTGCCAACCAAATGGGATTCACATTCAGGTCAGATGAGATGTGTTGTTCAATCTCAAGTTAATACACTCCTTTACTCCCTCATTGAAATTTAATGATCGATCAAAATTGCAATTGATTTTATCTCAAACCAGCTTCGACTTTTGACTCGAGGAATGATATAAATGTAATCCTGTTTACGTATGGATGTGCAATCCTTGTGATAGTCATTATCAACACACCAAAACACACATTATAATATTATGTTTTGGGTTTTTTACCCCTGTGATTTTAAAAACAATCGACATTCTCAGGGGCGGGTCCAGGATTTTTTTTAGGAGGGGGTGCACTCGTCTCTTGCTCTACTTCAACACCAATAAACAGAATACCAGTTGTATTAGAAAACCGCAGGTCATCTCGGGGGGGGGGGGGGGGGGGATGCGCACCCCCTGCACCCTCCCCCTAGATCCGCCCCTGATTCTGCTGTCGTGTTCTACAGTTTTTTAGGTTGCGGCGGCTGTTGACGGATTTTAAGTTATTTTAGATCCGACATTTCATGTCAATTTAACATTTACTGACTTGTCCTTATTTGGAAATCGTATGATTTGATGGTGTCATGGTTGTTTTGATTGATGAATTGACCACTACAGAAAATACCATAACATACCATCGATTTTCAAGTGTAGCTTCATAAAGCATCTTGAACTTTGTGGCGTTATGTATGTTAAACCTTAGTGCTCTTCGTTTGTCACCCCAAGATTTTGCATAAGCATGGTTCTCAGTTTCTCTTGGGGCCATTGTAATTCCCAAGAGAAACTGAAGACGATGCTTATGGAAAATTTTGGCGTGACAAACAAGGAACATTATGGTATGTTATGGTATTTTCCGTAGTGGTCAATTCTTTTGACGAAGCAAAGTTGTGTGACGAATCACTGAACCGTTAAGTAACATGCATAATTAAATAAGCATGAAACGTCCCTACCATACTACTCGTGTGATTCTTGTGTGCGTTGGTTTAAAAAAACCTTCTTCCTGTCATAGAAAACCTCTTCCTGAGCTGAAGCCAAAAACTCCTGGACTAAACGACCTCGATTTCAAAATCCGAGAGAAAAGGGAAAGTGGACTGGTGGGTGTTTTTGTATGCGTAACTATAATCATAAGACTGTAAACTCAGTAAAATACAAACATCAAATTAACAAAGGGATTGATATTAAAATAACCGCTTAAAAATGAAAAGAAAATAATAAAATCAAACACAGTTAGGAGAGTGAGTGCAAAAATCAATAATGTCTTATGCACATGTGCGAGAACGTCTTGGGCTTGCTGTTGGAGCGGACCGAGAGTATTATCAAATTCCTTTTTCTTTTCCGTATTATGAGCTTGGAATGTTCTTGAGAAGTACTTGAACGTTAAATGGTACATATAAAGGTGCACAGGAAGCCTCTGAAAGAAGACAAATCACTGGTTTAGGAACTGAAATTCCTTTGACAAGCATATTCCGCGCGTTCGTGACTGGCCAGTTTGCAAAATGTTATGACCTGTCCTTTGATCCGCCTTAACAGTAAGCTACAGTATAAAATATATCCGCCGTGTATTCCATATAGAAATCTATCCTTGAAGATGCCATGCATCTGCGAGAAACCGCAGAAGACGTAGATGAGGCGATCAGTGCCGCTGAAGAGCTGTTGAAGAGCCTCAGGCTGCTTGTAATTGAGGTATGGAGTCACATCACATCAGGGAAAACCCAAAGAAACTTATGAATAGACAAAAACGTCTGGTGGGCACCGGGAGGTTTCGTCACGAGGTCCAACCGCTCACCCTTTTATATACCATTTTTGACAGGAGTCAGAGTACTCCTTTCGTTTTGTATGCCTTTTATTGACAAATGGTACCCCTTTCACATTCCTAGTTCAGAATGCTGCATTTCTTTTTACTTATGCTGTATACGCACCGTATTTTAAATATGAATAAATCCCTTAACCAGGACGTTTTCTTGTCTTTTCCGTTGCCATAAAATGCGTCTCTTGTCCCTTTAGGCCCTTCCACAGACCGCATAAAGGATTTCCCTTCTCTTTGATACACTTCAACTAGAATTAATTGGTGTAAGGTATTATTCGCTGATTTTTTTTATCCGTAGCCCCAGAACAGTATGCCTGACGTTGTTATCTGGATGTTGAGTGGAGAGAAAAGGATAGCATATCACCGCATTCCGGCCTATGATGTTCTCTACTCCAAACATTCGGACTGTCGTGGCAAGCATTGTGGACAGGTGTTAGATCTATTTATGCAGGTAAGATTGGTTTTATGTTAGCAAGAAAATCTTAAGTACCGCACTTACGGCAAACACCGGATAGACTTGCACGTGACCATTTTCCCGCCAGAAAATTTATTACAGATTCACTCCACTACATTACAAGCAATTAATGAAATGAAATAAGCTAACACTACTATAAGAAAAGAAAAAAAAAAAGTTGTGGAGAAGAAGACAACCAAAAGCGCCAATGCGCCATACTAGGGATGCCCCCACTAATTAAAATGTAACAAAAACATATACAAATAGAAATCTAAATGTTCTAGTTATCCTTAATAAAGCTTAAAACATTTCTTTTAAAAGTTGCAATACTGTTTGATTCTCTAATATGATTGGGTAAACCATTCCATTCATCTACAACACGGTTAAAAAAACTATATATTAAAACCGTTAGTTCTACTAAAATTTGGAACAAGGTCCTGTGTGCCATTTTTCCTCAAGTTATAACCTGTATTTCTGTCCTTACAAAATATGAGCTTATTTGAAATGTCAATATCATAATGCCCATTAATTACATTTACAAAAATGTAACATCTCTAGTGAACCTCCTATTAGATAATGACAACGATTTTAGCTTAGATAGTCTAGCATCATAATCATCATCAGCCCTAGTCGATCCATCTGGTAGCTCTTCGCTGAACAGCCTCCAATTTATCAATGTTACGTTTACTACGAGGGTTCCAAGTTTCGCATGAATATTCTAATAAAGGTCTCACAAGACTACAATAAAGTGTCTTCATGGTATCAATAGCCTTTAAGTCCCTACAAGTCCTCTTAACCAACCCTAGAACCCTATTAGCCTTAGCAGTTATTTTGTCTACGTGTTGGTTCCATGAAAGATTACTAGCAGTAAATAATCCTAATCCGACTTCAAGGAGTCGTCTTTTAGATAAACAGCTAAGGCAAAAACGTGAGAATTTGGAAACAGCATTTCTTTTACTTTTCTTCTTTATTGAGCCAATTTCCACGCTTAACAATGAAGTGTCTTTTGGCCTTAAACACTGCTCAGTATGAAGGCACAAAAATTAGAATAATAATTTTGAAAACAAACTAGGCGAACTTTGTAGCCATTTGAGTGAAAAGGGGCCAGAAGTGAGTTTTTTTGCGCACGATAAGCTTGAAAAGCACACTGTCAGCAAAAGAAAAGGAAAGGAAAAATAGAAAGAGCGAGGAGGAAGAAAATGGAAGAGAAAAAAAGCGATGGTTGCGCCCTCAGTCTTTTTATTAAGTTGAAGGTATCTTAAAATAAATACAACTCCATTTAAACCTCCACAGTACCCTGGAAAGAAAGGCTTTAACATAGATGGTTACCCAGAAGTCCCTGCTCATGTCCGTGTTATGTTGTGGCTTGGACTCGAGAAACATCAAGAGGCTTGGACGAACCGCCAGGAAACTGAAGGCAACTTTTGTGTATTCGCAGAAACGGTATAGTGATCATACATTGTTTTAGCTAGGCAAATTATATCATCTTTTCATATAAGTGCATGATGACCGCCATCTTATATAGTTAAAGCCAGTTCCTTCACACACCATTTAATAAAATTTCGAAGTTAATATTACTTAAATTCTTGAATTCATTGAATTCATTCAGTTATTCAATTCAATACTTAATTTAATTCATTACTTAAATGCATTATCGAAACATTGGTGAACTTGTTAGAAAGAGTTTATTTTTAAAAGTATTCTAAGATTTTTTACTGCTTTAACTTATTTTAATCGAAAATTTGTACAATTATTTATATCCTATACACGACCCCTTAAGCTACTAAGCCTTAAACGTCATCTTGTATGAATAAAGGTTTTGATTTGATTTGATTTGATTTAAATTCTTCGTAAAATGGTAGAAATAGGGGGCTTCAAGTTGCGGGATTTTTACCAGGCAATACTGGAAAACATTTCGAAATGGTAACCCGGAAAAGGTCCTGCCGTTCTGTAAGTATTTTCAAGCACATGATCTCAGTGATTTTCGATTTTCAAGGTAAAAATCTAAAATTTTAAGTCCATCAGGAAATTGTCGTAATTTTAATTTTCAGCGGATAAAACCTTGTACCAGATTAATTTAAGCCATATCATGCATTCTTTTTTACACTTTTTAAGGGTTATTGATATAATTAGTTATCTGAAATAACGTCAAGGACAATTTCTTTATATGAGAGCCCGTGAACCTTGACTTTAAATTTCAGAGGAATTGTGAAAACACAGGTAAAATTTCATGGGTAAGATTTCATTTTGTGAAATTTGACGCTTTTGAAATTTGTTTTCTCGGGCTCCTATGAGAAATTTTCCTTGTTGTTATTGCATAAGACTAAAACATCTTTAGCCATTGAAAAGAATAAAAGAAAAGAATGCAATATGCGTTAAATAAATAACAATTATTCACCGAAGTGGAGGTGGCTAGTCCTGGATATTTACCGAACTGCGAAGCAGTGAGGTAAATATCCAGGACTAGCCACCGACACTGAGGTGAATAATTGTTTTAGTATATACTAAAACAGTGAGATAATTGAGCCCAAAAATGACGATTTTTAACTCAAATAGTGTTGCTAACGATTACAATTTTGGCGCGTAATGACCGGGCGGCGCGGCCGTCGCTTTTTCTTGCCGACAACTAAAACTTTTGAGGGCATTTGTTTAGCTCTTGAGGGGAAATTTCTTCAAAAGGAGTTGTGAATTCTTTTTGTATTTAAAATCATTCTATAAAAAAAGATTTTTAAATTTAGTTTTAAGCTTATTTATGAATAACTCAACTAAATAAAGTAAGCAAGACTTAAGCTTAATTTGCATTTGTAAACAAAAAACTTTTTCACCGGTTTTATCGATAAATTCGTGTCAAAAAGACAAAGCTTTACCTGTTAAAACTTCCAATCCGAACTTCGTCACCTTCTTCGTGTATTTCGGAGACAGCTTGCTTGATTAGTTGTGAAATTTCTTTGTTTGTTTACGGCAGCCAACCGGGAAGGCATTTGGCTTGCAACTTAAGCGAGTTTGGCGTCGGTCGCTCGGACGAACTGGAGGTGAATCAGTGAATAGTGCAGGATATTCACTGATTGAGTAGCCAATCAGAGCGCGCGAAAAACACTATCCACTGTTTTAGTATATACTAAATGAAATTATTCTCGTACAAGGATTTTGTTCAATGAAAATTACAATATTACTAATAATTCCTAATGGATTCCGTCTTAATCTTTCTTCTTGCCAGTATGAGAACCAGATGAGGAGCTTGCTTGGAAGTTGGACAGCAAAAAGTTGGTCAAACGCCAGTGGAAAGGTGAGAGTTTACACTACAACAAATAAATACCAGTTTCAGTTATCAAGCGAAGCATAAACAGCTTACTCTAAAGACTTCCCTCCGTTGAGGGTAAAAGGGGAAGATTAACGATATCGAGTCGAAGCTAGTTTGCGGAACAGCACGTGGCAAGACATGAGGAATTACCTCAACTATACGTGATGTGGTATAGAGCGATTTTCGTTTGACCTTGAAATGAAAACGCGCGAACAACTAGAAACAAAAAAACGAACCGAAATGAAGCGATTTGATTGGTTTATCGAACGGATACAAACGCGCGTGGCTTTTGGTTGGTTAAGCGAACGCTCGGCTGAAAAAACTTAATGCCCGAAGAACTTTCTAGAAATCAATCGATACTTCGCTTTGACGTCATACTACAACACGATTGGCCAATCGAACAATGCCTTATCCATATGAGGGTTTTCTTTGGCGGGAAAACGAAGAGTCTATGTTTTGATCTTTTCATCCATTGGCTGATAAAACAAATAACGAACACTCCCCGAAACCATTTTTCAAGGTCATACGAAAATCGCTCTAAATGAATATCTACTTTGGGTTAGGGTTTTAATTTTTGTTGTTAAAGATGTCAAACCAACGCCCCCGAACTCTTATCCGGCTAACCGCAAAATTTATGTCAATCTATTGCATGCTACACGTCATTTTGCAAACTCAATTCTTATTTTACTCGGGCCGTTTTTTCGCTACATGATTGGTGTGGCCAGGAGTACATAACGCATAGACACCGCCGTATCACTTGCGCGGTGTCAGCCATGGCCAGCAATTTCGCCCTCATTTTAGCCTGGGAGCAGGCCCCCTTGTGCGAATTCGGGGAAAATTTTGGCTGCGCGAGGAAAACTGACCGCATAATTAAGCTCGAATCTTTCCATCAAAGGTTTCTAAACTGCCGTCTCTAAACTACGAAGTATAATCGACTGCATGATGAAGGGAGTTACGGTAATTGTTGAAATGAATGAATGAATAAATCAGTGTGATAATTAATACCGAGGGAATAATCAATGTTAAAGACACACAAACGTTTATTGGTTGAAAAGCCACAGGTCATGGAGGTGCTTATCACGTGGATACTCAGTATACGTTTTTTTAAAATTCTTTCTTTGTTTCACTTGAGAGAACCAAGGAAGCTTAAGAGAAACTGGATTTTTTTTTAAAAAAAAATAGTAACTCAATATTTTTATGCTTAATTACTTTCTTACAGCTGAAGCTTCTGAAAGAATCATTTACTGCACCAGACGGATGGTGTTTTGAAGGAGACTGGTTTATTAACCCAGAACTAAGGTTTGTGCAAACTGACAGTCAGATTCATTCATTTAGAACTGATCATGAAATAAAAAAATATACATAAATTTCTTTTGCTGAAAAAGAAGAAAGCAAAGGTGTGGTTTAACTGTCAGCTTGCCTCGACTTAACAGTCGAGGCTGTCCTGTCATCATCTTTTTTTCCTGCCTTAAACAAGCGATGCCACTACGAATTTTAAAATTTATCTTTCTGAACTTAGATGCTGTCTCTGAGGGCGTCAACCATCAGTCAGAACGGAACTGCCAGACCAGACCAGTCGTAAACAGAATTTCGTTTTTAATCAGACAGGTCACCGTCGGACCAAATCCGTTTATTTCGTAACTGTTACGCTCGACAGCGATTTGCGCTATGTCATATAACTGTCCAGAAAAGCCTCTTTCAATTTCAAATGACCTGTCTGGCCGACCCGTTCTGATTTCGGTAAGCGCCCTACGCTGAAATTAGCTATAAAGAGTTGCTGAATTGATCATTTCATCAGTGACATCTTCGTTGACGTCATATTTTCTGTACCATGTCTCTTTTTCCAAAAGTTCTTGAAAGAGTGTTGACGAAATAATAGGGATCATCCTGAAATGGTTTAGCAGCTCTTAGCCATACATCTGAAAACCTCTTGATTCAGAATCTAAGGCAAACTTTAACTGTGATTTATCTGGGGCCAAATCCGCCAAATTTTCCCGTGCAAATGCCTAATATGATGAGGAAGTCTTTGAGTAAAGCTTTCCTAGGAATGATTCAGCTTTGACGAGTTTTACTGACTAATTCGAAATGCATCAACTAAAGATAATCTCCGGGTTGAATTTATCTTAGCGTTCA
Source organism: Porites lutea (assembly GCF_958299795.1). Classification (NCBI taxonomy): domain Eukaryota; kingdom Metazoa; phylum Cnidaria; class Anthozoa; order Scleractinia; family Poritidae; genus Porites; species Porites lutea. The sequence continues at coordinate 43,378,007 of NC_133204.1, forward strand.
ACTTGTCTTTTCCACAGCTTAGCATATGAAAAAGACACGGGCTGCAAGAGCTTTTTAGAGGATGTGTTTGAAAATGAAGACCGCCTCCTAGGACAAACCTGGAAAGGCGCTGAAGTTCAATGGACAGACATCGTGAGTAGCTGGCTCTAGTCTACTTAAGATATAGGGATACGTCGTTACTATTTATCCATTCTATACGACTGTTTGCCCTGCCATTCACTTGTATAAAACCTGTTGTCCAAGCCACCGTGGAACCCTTTCAAAGTCATGAAACCACTGAAAGCGTTTTATTGTTTTTATGTAACTAAAAGAATATTTCTTTTCAGTAAAATCCAACTAGTGGTCTATTATTAATGCTGCGTTCTGATTGGTTGAGCTACTACTAGGGTATATGTTATAGCCCACTAGTAGCGAAAAGCGCGGGCTTTTTGGCGGCAAAAAAGGATTAAAGTCTAGCTTTAACTAGCAAAAAGTTTTTTATTCTCAATATTTTTGACCAAATAGTTGGATTTTACTAAAACAATTATTCCTCTCGCCCTTATGGCCTCTGAGTCAATAGCCCATTCGGTCTTCGGCCTCATGGGCTATTGACTCGGAGGCCATTCGGGCTCGAGGAATAATTATTAAATAACTTGATTGTGATACTTCAACCCACAACAGCCTTCTCTTGATTAGCGGAGGTTCGACCGCTTTTTGCTCACTTACGGTGCCGTATCTCGAAAGTCGAGTTAAAATTCACTCAAGCAACTGAATATCTCTTACGAGATAAGGATAGGTCAGTTTTCATAAAACCATCCAGATATCGTCTCGGTCATCCGAGAAAAGTTAGGCTGCGAGCAGTAATTCTTTTTCTTCAGATTTAGTAAGGAGAGTGCAGCCCAAGAAGTCTCCCGTCTAGCGCCTTCAGTCACGCGCGTGGTCATTTGCGTGTCTCGGGCGTTTTGCTCGACGGACCAAGAAAAAAGAGAGACTGCTCGTAGTCTAGAGAAAAGTAGACGATCAGGTTAAGTAAGCTGTTTGTAGTGTACAGATGTAATTGAGAAGTTGCGCTGTGCTCTTGTTGCAGCATGGAAATGGGGTCACCAGTAAGGACGAGATAGTGGTGTCTGAGGGATGGACTTGGACATCAGAGTGGATTGTGGATGCTAACAGGGCAGTGGATGAAGATGGTAACAGCGCACTTGTTTCTTTCAAAACCGCTTCTTTGGGGTTAAGTGGCCAAATATACCATTTTTAATAGTATTATACGATAATAAAGTTAGCTGAAATGATTATTAATAGGGTCAGGTTACAAAGGACAGAAGCATTTGCTGAACTTTGTTCACCGGTAAAAGTTTTGTTGATTCTGGACGCGCTTAAAAAGCTAAGCCTCCTCCGCAGGCAACTCCTTCTGTAATGGTCGGCAGTTATACTGTCACTCCCCGTTCTCTCCTCATTCTCCCACCCGTTTTATAAAATACATTAAGCCTGTGGAGGCGACTAGTCAAAGCTGGTGTTTGGACAAAATTGCCGGTAGTTTTCTCATAGTTGTAAAAGTAGGGAGGCAAGAATGGTTCAAAGATGAAAATAACAACTGTCCTGAAGGAAACCATGTTGGAAGAAACCCTGCCTCGAAATTTAGCTAAATAATATAAGCCACCAGGAACAGGCCACCAAAGATAAGCTTATCGCCAAAATGACTGTTTAAAGGGAGAAGATGTTGAAATAAAGCTAGTGAGACAGTTTGTCATGAAGATGTAGGTTGTCCTTAACGAGTAATTTCTTTGCTAAGGACAAGTCAGCGGCATTACAGTACGGTCGTGACAATCCGTGCCGGGTTGGGTTAACCCCTCGCCCGCCTAGTCAACAGTTTCAAGCGAAGCATGACCTAAACTCAAATGAAATGACATCACCTTTTACCAGAGTTTATTTTTTCAAACTGAAGGATTCTCGCTAAGTGGAATTATCCTCATCAAAGGAAAGATGACCAACGGGCGTTTTCAGAAAGCTTAGTTTTCCATTCAAAATTCAAGACCCTTTTTTTAAAACGACTAACGTATGCGTGCAGTGTGGGAACCAAGGAACTCAAATCATAACTTTATATTTTGTGGTCTAAACTTATGAATCTGGCGATAAGGTACAAGATGTTATCAGAAGAAGAGCAAATAAGAGAGAGGTAAAATACACTTTGATTAGTCTTACTTAGCTGTATTTCAATTGATTTCCTGTCTGCTACTAGGATGGGAATATGCAGTGGAGACAACTGTTGCGAGTTACGTGGCTGTAGAAAAGAGATACCACATGGCAAGAAGAAGAAGATGGGTCCGCAGTAGAAATCTGGTGAAGAGTACTGAAAAAGAAGATAAGGTGAATCTCGTCATATTTAATTCACTGTTATTTTCTTTTAATTTAATTCTGGCCTTAAACAGAGACTTCAACTAGACTAGAATTCAGCCCAGTTAGTTCAGACGCGACTGGACGGGAAGTCCCAGAGACCAGTCCGTTCTGTAATCATGCGACTAACCTGATTACTAGTTTAAGGAAAACACCCTGGTATGGAGCCGGTGTACATGATGTATTACCCTGTAGCATGAAAATTTTGCGGGAGTTTTATTTTGCGGATTGGCGATTTCTTGTGGTTTGCGGGAACAAATTTTTGCGGTTCGAGATGACTGAAATTTCTGGTGTGAACTAATTTTTGCGATTCTCTGTTCAAGTAGCAGAATATTTAAGTGGAAGAAACCTTACTATAGTATTTTCAACTTTTATTTTACGATATGTTGGGTCAAAGTTCACTCTACTTAGATATTTAATGGAGAATAATACGGTAATCACTGTAATATCTTACTGCACAAAGGGACTAAACAACAGCAAAACAAAACAAAAGCCTATCCCTACCATACAGAACAAGGCCATTAAAAGCAGAGTTTTTAATTTGACTGAAGGGAGTTAATTTTTGCGGCGTTTTATTTTGCGGGTTTTCTTTCTGCGGGAACTAATTTTTGCGGATCGAGGTCAATCCGCAAAATTCGCAAAAATTAAACCCGCAAAATTTTCATGCTACACGGTAACTCTTTCAGGGCCAGGAAAAAGTAGACGAAGAAGGTTGGGAGTTCGCGACGGTGTTTTCATCCAAGTTTCACAGTAAATGTCGAACAAGAGATTTAGTTCGACGCCGCAGATGGCATCGTAAGATGGTACAAACTGATCCGACTGCACCCGCCGTCTTTTACATCAGTGAAGAGGTGAGAGAACAAGTTAAAATTGTTAGTGGTATTCGTTATTTGTCTTCCGGCTTTTCTCTAGTGGCAATTAAAAACCTTTCTTCTACGGAATTAGGAAGTAATTTTAAATTAGCTTGAACTTTTACACGTAGTCCGAGAAAACAACCGACATTTCCCAATGCCACCACCGGTTTCCCGCGAAATGGAGTCTGAAAGACAGTAAAAGTTCCATACTGATGACGTGTCATTATTCAAATCTGAGTAGGGCTTCTGATTGGTTGAAACAAATTTCCCTCGGACACGACCAATCAGAAGCACTACCCAATTCTGGGTAGTGTCGTGTCATCACTAGGAATTTGTACTCTCGTTCTTCAGAGGTCATTTCTTGGGGAAACCAGTGGATGGCGTTAGGAAATGTCGGCTGTTTTCTCAGGTTATGACTATTATAAGCACATTTGTAACAGAATTTGACCAATGACAGGCCAAGATTTGATAGCAAATAGAGTAAGGATAGCGTAATAAGTACTGGCAATGATGGCGCGAGGATAGTACAATGGCTGTGCAATGGTAGCCCATTGACAAAGCAACCTAACATCAATAATAGCGCTTTGACCGCACAAAAACAGCGCCGTGATTAATCCATTGTTTAGTGCTTTCACGTCCCACTAATTCTATCCGTGAGATTGTTCTAAAACTATTTTCGTCCAACCAACAGGGTAAAGAAGGACATATGATAGTGCCAAGGATGTACATTACATTTGAAAGTACGTGATAAATAAATAATAATTTATGATAACCGCCATATCAAGGTTAACATCAATAAAACAGTGAGCGGGCGCATAGGCAAGTTACCAAGACTGTCAAAACTGTCAAATTTATGCTATTTAAGGTTTTTAAAACTACCAAACGAAATTTGCCTCCGAAAATAGTACGATCGAGGAAATATTTTCTGGCGCCAAAATCGTAGTTTACAACCCTTGAGAAACACAGGATAAGAAATTAAAGGTACATATACCTGACCACTGAGACACCATTACCTTTTTCTTAAAAAATAACACTTAATCGATTGGAAGAAGCAAATTTAGTGTCATGGATTTTTTAATATAGCATTAACCTGGCTTATTTTTGACGATGAAATAATGATTATATGAACATTATTTTAACTTTTTTTGTTGCTCATTTCTGCGGCCGTTCGGATTTCAGATTTTTTGGATTAATAGATCAGATTCCTACACACGTAGTAATCCTGCGTTAGAAGTGGCCAAAATTGCGAGCTCTTGCTTTGTCAATTTAAACATATCGAGAAAGTCTTTCTTCAGGGTGTTTGTTTCCTGTGTGTCTTAGAACCCCACAAGTACCAGCTTAGGGTGTACCTCTTTCAAGGCCGGGACCTGCTGCCCTCAGATCCCGATGGACTATCAGGTACGTTTAGAAACTAAAGAAAGTGGCTAAAAAACTTTCAGTTTCACTTTAAACGTTTAATTGATCAATTGTTCCAACGAGAAGACCAGCAAATCTGTTTAATTTTTTTTGGTCTAACGTAAGGCTTAAATTAACTTTGAATTATATTTCAAGCCTTAGAATGCAATTTTAATCCATCGAATAGACTCATATTACTGGCCACAGATCTCTTCTCTCGTCGCGTTTTCAGAGGAATTAGAGTACATAACAGGTCATTTATACGAAGTTTTTCTCCTCTTAGTTAAGACGCGTCTTATCTAAGAACAGGTGTTAAGTGATGTTCTGAAATAAGACGCGTCTTAGCTAGGCCGCGTCTTATTTTAGACGAAATGTGCCGTTTATACAGAAAGTTCGCGTCTTATTTAAGACGCGTCCTATGTAAGACGCGTCTTAGTTTTCCTCGTATAGAGCGGTTTTCATTTGAGTGTCGAAAAGTAATTGGTTTTGCACTTTCTACACGATGCGAGTGGCTTAAAAGATTCGCGCCACCTTTTCATCCAATCAGAAGTAAAACCAAAGCCAATTGTGACGCGCTCGCATGCATTTTCCCGCGCTTTGCGTCAGCCACATGTAATTACTTCGAGTTTTGATTAGTTCAATGTATTGTCTGTGTCCTATGTGATTGGCCAGAGTAATTACTTTGGTTTTGGTTTTACGACACTCAAACGAAAACCACTCTATCAAACAAATCTTATCAGGGAGCACTAAACTATAATCAAAACATCAAACTTTAAAATGTGGCGCAATTCATGTCCATCCTTGCCATCCCTGACTATGGACGATAAAATTGAACCTTTGTTTTCGAAATTCAATAGATGCGAAGACACGTTTTAGCTATTTAAAAAGACAGCAAATAACCCCACTGGCCTTGTTTTACCAAATTATTTTATGAGCAGTTATTTATCACTGGTATTCGTTTTACATTATCCCAGTTTCATAAAGTTTCACGAAGTTTCGTATTTTTAAATTCTTGTGCTTAAGCAAAAACTTTACGTGTCATTATCATAACCGTTGACTGTATAGCTCAGTCAATTGTTCAGTTAGATACCAGCTTCGTTTGGTCGGTCGCAATTTTATCTTCTCGGATAAACAAATAAGAAAAAACCGTCTCGCAGCTGTTCCAGCCATTTGACTCTTGGGACTTAGACTTTAACAAACGAATGGGTCTAGTAAGGGAATTAACAATCTTCAGGCGATACTTAAAGCCCCTCCATGTTGTGTTGGCCAATGTGAAATCCGACTAGGCATTGTTCACAGGATCATTATTTTGATATATCTAAGAACCTCCACTTGTTTCCTCCTTTATTTCAGACCCCTACGTGCGTATCGTATTTGTTAATCAGAGTCAAGTATCGGAGACTCGCGCCCGGACATTGTGTCCCACCTGGGACCAGACGCTGATTTTTGAAGATGTTCTTATTTATGGAAGTCCTGAAATCACGGAAAAGTCTCCACCTCGAGTTGTTTTGGAGTTGTTTGACAAAGACCCCGTGGTAGGATATCTAAAGAAAATATCTTTACACGGATAAGCAACAGATGAACCCTTTGGCCATTGATCCTTTTTTAAAAAGGAAATAAAGAGATTGGCAGCAAAGGAACTCTCTTAACATTTCGGAGCTTGTACGGACCTGCCTTTAACATTTTGGCGAGAGGTTTATTACTATCATACAACTGTATATCTGTATTCTCATACAATTTTCTGGAGTAATCCTGGAGCAAATAAGTCGTAAAGGACTATCGTGAACCGCAGAGTTATGAGGCTGGGTGGGCTATAGCCCCACCAATAATTTTTGGGTGGAACACCAATAATTTTTTTGTGGAATCAGTGCTTTTTTGCTTTTACAAAAGTACTTCTAATCTTTATTTTTAAAGCAAGGGCAATTTTTTTTGTTAAATGTACGCTTTTGTGTAGAAAACAAACAAAGTGGTAATAAAAATTCAACAAAATTTTTCTCAGGATAAAGACTGAAATAAACGTTTTTCCTGTGATTTCAGAAGCTCTAAATTTCAAAGCTTTCTGGGAAGCGTGCCCCCGAACCCGTTAGTTACTTTCGCGCGCTAGGCCCACCAATCCAAAATACGTTTCTCCAGGTCCCTGACGATGCTTTTTATAAAACCATTACTAGATCTAGAAAGGAGATCATTATGTCTTGCTACGATAAGTGTTTCATTCCTTGCCTGATTAATAGCTTTGTAATATCATTTCTAGGGGAAAGACGAGTACATGGGCCGTTGTGTGGAATCTCCAGTCGTGAAGCTTAAAGGGCAAGGCCCTCCTGCTCCGAAGTTGATGTGGGAACCAATCAAGAAAGGAGTTGATGATGCCGGTGAAGTCCTGGTTGCGTTTGAGCTCTTCCTGGTGAGGAAAATATGAATAGTATTAACCGCGAGATATCGTCATCATCATCATCATCATCATCGGTCGACCGAAGAGCAGTCGACTGTAAGTCATCTCCAAATGGCCCCAAATGCCCACAATATCATCTTCCTAGAAATGAGTATTAGGATCGATCCATTCCTGGACTTAACTGAAAAAGGACTTATGCGGTCTCCCGAGGGGTCTTCTCCTCTAGGGAGGGGGCGGGGGGGCACTCATAAAACGCATAGATGTTAGCGGGTTCATCCTTCTCCATTAGAAAAATGTGGCCAAGGAACTTGAGCTGTGGTGAGATGACCGTCGATAGCAGAGGGCTAGTGCCAGTGAGATCTTAGATTTGGTCATTTGAGATTTTGTCAAGACGTTTGACGTGGTTTGATGTGGTCATATTCTCGGCATTACAGTCGTTTCGTTTTATTTTTGCCTTTTAGGACGAAGGAAATGACTTGCCGTACTTTCCACCTACGAAAGAAAACAGACCGAGTTTACACATCGTACCAAGTGGCATAAGGCCTGCAATGCAGCGTACAGCTATTGAGGTGCTTTGTAGAGCTCCCGGGTGGGGGGGGGGGGGGGTACTTTAGGAATTTCTGGGTGGGGATGCGCCGCTGGGACCCTAGAACCCTTAACCTATATTAGAGCTAGTTCAGCTGAATTTTGCTACCCTATACCAGAGTAAACTCCCCAAATCCCCCTATCCTAGAATAGCAGCTTCCCTGGTCTAGATAAAATCTTCAACCAACTGATCAGTTTCCTGAAAAGTGATACCCTATTCTAGACCCAAACGCTCTGATTTATATACCCTATCCTAGAGTAAACTGCTTGAAAACCATACCCTTCACAGCGACACATACCCATATAGCCCCATATATGGCAGTACCCCCCCCCCCCCCGGGGTAGAGCTGTAATAAACTAAAGAGCATTCGATTTATTGTATTCTAGGATAAAATGCACTAAAATATTATGGAGAATTAGAATCACGTTTAAGGCAAACGGAAAGCGTCAGATTCAAGTTGGCAGTTTCTCATTTGCATTTGCCTTTGGAATTCCCTTGCTGGGCAACCGGCAATAGAAGAAGCATGCTACCTGAAAGAAATGATCATTGAAACATTCACATATTTCAACCTTGCGAACTTAGCAACCAAACCGCAGTTCAAATCCGTCCGTTGTTCAAATCATTTCTTATGGAAAACGTACTGTACATATAGGAGGTACAACATATGGAGAATATGATTTACATAGGAGAAAACAGGAAGAAAGGCTAGCAGATAAAAGCATGGAGACACCAAAGCCCTACGTCGGTCAACAATTGTATCTTGTACTGTTATGCTGATAATTGCATGATTTGTTTTTCCATTGCAGTGGATAGCTTTTTGTTAATTTGAGATGGTTTTCGCAACATTCGTTTACTGACATGTTCTTTTCGCGTCTAGGTTCTTTGCTGGGGCGTTAGAAACATGAAGAAGTTTCAGTTGGCAAATGTTTCATCACCGAGTATTGAGTTTGAATGCGGAGGCCACACCATCCACTCCTCCATTATCAAGAACACACAGAAAAATCCAAATTTTGATCAACCAATTTTCTTCTTTGACACGGTAATCTGTTTCTCCTTTTCTCATTGATTTGATTCCCTCGAGCAAATTCTTCATAGCCGGCTAGCGCACGCTGATCAAAATTTGAAAGTGTTTTTCTCGAAAATTTCTCCACGTGCGCGTGGAGCTCCGCTATAAATTTGTTGAAGTCAAACGTTTCGTTATCGACTGAAAAGCGACGCGCAGTGGTCTTTATGTGAAGAAAGCATAGCAGATGCATTGTCTTTAAAGCCCCGTTTGTATGGAGATAAGTTGGAGGGTCACTCACTTTATTTGCTGAATCAACTTTAGCAAGCGTTTTTATGAAAAAAATCTGACCCTGTTCACCGCATAGCTAAGAGCACTCCCAGATGCTCTTATTTTCTACAAACAGCACTCGCGCATGCCCAAATTGTATCGCCTTGACAAAGTTGACCCAGCTGGCCGAGCCGAAGCGTTTATATGGAGAAAATGGTCCCGCTAAGAGGATGACCCTACTATAACAAAAGGGTCACCCGCCTAGCCAGGCCAACTTTCTGTTTCTCATGTAAACGGTTCCCCACGTTTTGTAAGGAAATAAGGTAAGAAAAGTTGGCTCGCCCAAGGTAACTCGGGTAGCAGAGTGACCTAGAAGTCCTTTGCTTCTCATTTCCGGTTCCGGTAGTTGGCCCCAGCTCTCTCTCGCTTTTGCCGCAGAAAACATAAATTTATATAATTACCGCTCGCGCTTCCTGCTCGTGGAAAAATTTGAGCACGACTTGTAGGCAAGTCTAGGGGGTGACCCTTCTACTCGGGACAACTTTCTCTCCATATAACAGGATCTAAGAATATTTGCTGTCTCTTTCTAGTATCTCCCAAAGGAAGAGCTTTATACACCACCGATGAACATCAAAGTTAGGGACAACCGCTCATTTGGACGCCACCCCGTTGTTGGTGTTCACTGTATCAAGTCATTGAGGCCCTTCAGATGTTTGCCGCTGGATGATGTTGATGCTGGTGAAGACACAGGTTTGCACAAAGACACTGTAATGCTTGGGTCCATTAAATAAAACTTTTACAAGTGGCTATTGCTTTCACTATTGAAACAGTCGCTTTACCTGTAAATTGCACTTAAAGCTTTCATTGTCTCGTCACGGGAGGAAGAACAAAAAACGGCCGCGAGGGAGACTAGTGAGAAGCGTGCGAGGCCAAAATAAATAGCTAACTGTAAATAAAACAATAAGAGAGCCCAAGGCTCCTGATAAATAAAAAATATTAATTGGCACTTCGATCTTTTCAGTAAGTTAGGCAATATTTCTAACGCCTCATCGTTGCTTAACCAATTAGGTGCAAAAAGACAAAAATCTTTTCATAAATTATAATTAGCAGTAAAACACAGTAGTAGTAGTGGTAGTGGTAGTAGTATTAGTAACGAATTCTGATTTCCCAGTATTATCCGGACCCTGACATAAGAGAGGAACCCGGTCTCCAAAATCACTTTTCTCGGCCTTGCGGATTTCAGCTTAGTCGTAAAATAAAGTGAGGGCCCGGTGGCCTGGGTCCTTCCGGCAATGCAAAGCTAATTTTGATGAAAATGATATTTTTAAGGTGGCGCAGACTTTGAAGAGGATTCTGAATCGTTTTTGATCGACATTGCTGATGAGAAAGAATCAACGGTAAGAAACTCGTCCCCCTCCCGGCCCCTCACAAAAGCCATGATTATCACATACGGCACTGGCTTAGATTTGTAGCTAGTACAAGTTTGATGACAACTTGTCTTTGTTAACTGGGTAATTAATTTTTCTGAGAAAAGTTTTCCCTTGCATACCCGATGCCAGGCTATTTACTTCCCGTGTGGTAATAACGTTAACCGCTTTTGCCTGACTTGTTAGTGTCGTGTTTCCCAACGCAAGCCATGTTATTTACCGGCACATTACTTACATAATTAGCCAGTCGCTCCCGCTAGTCTTGCCGTGACAAGTCAATGAAAAGGGACTACTTGCCATTTACCTTGAACCCAGATACATCTGTAAAGCCCTTTGGCCATGGTAGATCTGACCAGGAGGTACGCAGAAATCGTCCGACCGCGAATTTCTGGACAATTGGAATGTTAGATTAACCTTAATAAGCACTGCAATTCCCACCAGATTTTTTGACTGACCACCCAGTTAATACAAAAACAATTGATTCTGAGAGTTAATTCCATGTATTCCTCTTCTGGAATACGGCCAATCGAACGCCCTCAGTTTTTATAGTTGCTCAGTTGCAGGAACGCAGTTAGGAAATTTTGCTTTTCACTGATTTTTAGAGGTAATGTTTTTATTTGTATTATCGTAAACATCGAGCAAGTTTTGTTTTACAGGAGTTGATGGAGACGGACATTGATTGGTGGTCCAAATACTACGCTTCCATGGAAGATTACGACAAGTGTGGCGACTACATAGAAAAAGGCTACGATAAATTTGTAGTAGGTCCATCCACCATTGACATTTCGTAATTTCGAGTCCTCGCGCCAGAAGTAGCTAGAAGTCCAAAAGGTCTTCGAGCGTAGCCTGGTTTATTTTTTTGGTCGGAATTCGCTTCGCGCTTGACTCCCACCAGGATCGCTTAGCGAAGTGTGATCTTGCTTTGGCCATCTATATTTGGCTCTGTCTTTCTATATGCCCGTTTGGGCGTCCGCAGTTGACTAGCTACAATTCAAGGCAGAGTGTAAAAGAACCGTCACAAACTTCAGAACTTAGCCTCCCACGCAGACGTTCTTAGGGGTTCGTCACGCGTGTGACGAACCCCTAGGAACGTTTGCTTGGGAGGCTATTCAGAACTTGGCCCGGTTGTTTTAACGATCGTTTCGAGAGGTAATGAAGAAATGCTTTGAGCTATACAGAAGTACCTTGAAGACAAAATGAAAGCCATTTGAACCATTATCTTCAAATTAATAGCGAAAATCGAGACAGGAAAATATAATATTTTGCTTTCTACTTGGCAGCCTTTTTCATCCAAGGAAAAGGTTTCTTTCCCATTCTTCCTACTTTTGGCCGTTTTAATATCCCCTGCCCTCGAGGTTCTGCAATTCACTTATATCTAGTCGCAAAGTATAATCTGAGTATCGAATTGCCTTGCTTCAGCACTAAACATATTTGACGAAATATGGCGAAAGGTGTTTTATGTAATTTGTATTATTTTTGCTTTGTCGTTTTCATCTACTACCTCATCTATGAAAAGTTGTATTTTTTATCCTCACTCGACGTATAATTTTGAAGTTTTCAATAAATACTCCAATTATCTAGTGCATTTGCTTTTATTTTGTCGTGAATTTAGCGTTGGACTCACTCAGTACGGGAACAGCGTGGGTGTGTTTGCTTTTTTTAAAATATGTGCCCAGTTAACCTGTCCTAAGGTAGATTTCCACTGTTGCGTAATTTTTCCGTGCTTACCCACGTAAATTTTACGCGCGTAAATGAAATAGAGGCGATGTATGGAAGGTCACGCGTGAACGTAAAAGTTGAACGTGGTTCAACTTTTACCTTTACGCGTGGCCTTTCAAACACTGCCTCTATTTTATTTACGCGCGTGAAATTTCCGTGCGTTCCCATGGAAAGATTACGCGATAGTGGAATTCAACCCCTAGTCGGGACGGGATGCAATGATGGAAATTTTGAGAGCCAATGAGAAAATGTTTTCTTTTTAGATATACGACAAACAGCTGGAGAAAGTTGATATCTATGAAGGATTTCAAGATTTGGTTAAGACGTTTGATCTACACCGTGGTAAGGTAAAGCCAAAGGAAGATGCAATAGTTGTCGGCGAGTTCAAGGTAACTAATTTAATGGCATTTTGTCCTATTCACCATAGAGAACAAGCAACGTTTTGTTAATGATCTTGAAACAATGCTCCCCACAAGGAAGTCTAGTCTTTGAACTTTACATAGATCTCATGAGTAGTATAGATGTTTATATATGTCCCCCCATGTAAGCGAATCCAAGACAGTCTTGGAGTCTGAATTCCACGCCGTGGATTCCGGATTCTAGGGATATTTTAACAGTGGAATTTGGATTCCGGATTCCATTTGTTTGTGGGATCCCGGATTCTTTGAGCTGTATTTTGGATTCCGAAGCCCAGGATTTAAATACCTCAAGCGAAAATTTCCCAAATTTCGGTATTCCACATGCAAAAATTTATTCCACAATCCGGATTCCCTTACTTTTATTTCGCACCCAAGTGCCATTCATCTATCACCATGCTCAATTGATTATTGGGATGCCTGTGGCCCAATCAAAAAAGGAGTTGCGTCTATGTCGAAATTTGACAAAATGGCGTTGCGTGTCCTATTCCCACCGCAATGGAGGAATAAACTTCTGAGGGGGAGGGGGGTACCTGCTTTTTGACCGTGAAATTTCTATTCATTGAAAGCCAAAAGAAGTATTTTTCATCGTTTATACTCGCTGTAGGAGGAGCTATAAACGCAGTATAGAACATAGGAGACCACTGCAGCCCAATACACGCCTAGTATACGCGTCTTGTTCTACACAAAGTCATACTTTAACCCCAAGCCCGCGAATAGGCACAACAAGGGCAAAAAAAAAAAGGAAAAAAAAAACAGCAACAGTTAAAAAACGTCAAACAATAAGAACAAGTAAAAATATGTGTGGACGATCTATATGCGCGATCTGTATGCGCGTTTACAATGACAAGCCCAAGACCACTATGCCTGGTACTCGAGAAATGAAACAATGAGTAATGTAAAATTTATAACATTTTTAAATTTAAACATTAGCTGATGAGCAGTAGTTTTTATCAAATTTTTTAATTTACTGTTTAATAATTCATAATAATTCAGTTGATATGTTTTTTTGGTTTACAAAGGTTTTGTACACATGACCGCATTGTCGTATTTACATCCGTTATATTTTTGAAGGGCTCTTTTCACGTTTATCCTTTGCCGAGTGATCCCAATCTACCTCTTCCGCCTCGTATCTTGAGAAATTTACCACCCAGTGAACCTGTGGAGTGTCTGGTCCGAGTTTACATCATCCGGGTACGTTCATTTACAGTTATCCAGTTAATAGTGCCGAAACCAATCGTGGCATTGCACACATTTTAGGCATCCTACTGATGAACAGTTACGACACGTAGATATATTTTTTAGCAACTACGTACAATAATTTGCAGTCTTTCCACTTCGAATACTGTGTGTACTTGAAGTGTACGTTATCTATGATAATGCAGCATTGCACTGATAACACAGTGCAGATGTAAGTGAGAATAGCCTTATACGGTTCTTCATTCAACATTTGATAAGAAGCAATAAGCGAATATTCTTCTACACTGTCAAAAAGAGGGCGTTAAAATGATGTTACTTACCAAGTTTAAAGGCGATACGTTTAAAGAGAACAAAGATACTGCTCCACAAAGTCGCGAGATTTTACAGACGTTTGTATGGTGGGGTGTCTGAACTTTCCCCTTACCATACAGACGTATTGTAAATTTTCTCGACTTTTCGGGCAATATTTTCCTTAACTTTCAAACAAAAATTAGGAAAATTCACTGATTTTAAGGCGTTTGACGGATTTTCACTGAGGGTTGATTTCCACTGTCGCATAATTTTCCGTGCCAACGCACGTAAAATTTACGTGCGTAAATGAAATAAAGGCAATGAATGAAAGGCCACGAGTAAACGTAATAGTTGAGCAAGGTTCAACTTTTACGTCAGCGGACGTTTGTCCGATGTTAACATTAGGGACCCGATCTGGCACTATGACGCCAGTGAAAAATGACTTCACGCCCTTTCAAACTTTTTCGCGATTATTCCAACTCGTTCAGTCTTTTGAAATTTGGGAAATTGCGTTAGAGTAGAGAATACTGCGCACAGATACAGATAAACGCATTGCCTTGCCTTTCCCCTACTCGAGAAAACTTAAAATTTGGTCATTTTCACGTCGTCAGTTGTGCAGGGACGGCAAAGAAATTGACAGAAAAGCGAGATGCATGTGTAGATACATTTGTTCAGTGTTGTATTTCGCACTTATCCTATTGTTTTTTAGGGTTTTTGTTGCTGTCGCCGTCGTAATTTCGTAAGGTCCCCCTTATCGAGGGAAATTACAAACCACGTCTACGACATACGGCTGTTGTATCCTATACGCTGTATGCCATACTGAGGAGCACTGTGCCTAACATCTCTACTGTCGTAAGGTCGGGTTTTCACCCGCTCTTGATGAACATGAAAATTATAAACTCTTCACGTTGAAAAAGGCAAACAACAAACAGCAAACGTGATAAATAGCGCAAAAATTAATCGCATGGTTATCCTTACCGTTTGCCGTAAACTAGTGCGGTGGTGCTCAATCTTTCTATTTATGCAACTAGAACTGATGATTTTTCTCTGCGTTTAATAGGCCATTGATCTTCAGCCCATGGACCCTAATGGACTCGTAAGTAATACTAGATCTTTCTTTTAGCTCTTCCGAGAAATTTGTACAAACGTTTTCTTGCCTCTACCAGCCAACGATAAGAAAACATATCTCTTTAAGCTTTTTTAAATAGAAAATAGTTCTTTCATTCCGAGTTTGCACTGGTACATGCACTCTCATTTTAATTTTTATTATTATTATTTTTTAACAACAACAACGACAACAAGAAGCAGAGATAAGTAAATGCCGAACTACCGGGATTGGTAGTTTAAATGAATTAAAGTTTGAACATGTTTTTAATCCGACAGGCCGATCCATATTTAGTGGTTACCCTCGGAAAGACGAAAATAAAAGAATCAGACAAGTACATTCCTAACACGTTGAATCCAATTTTTGGGAAGTAAGTATTGGTATTTTTTGTACCTGTTTTTATTTGTTTGTACTAACCAAACGTACTAGCTTCGGCGGACGCCATTTTGCTAGCAAAATGTTACGACTCGCGAGAGCCAAGTTTCTCGCCAAAAGAGGAGAAGGTAAAATGCGTGTATTCTCGGGAAATACTAGCTGAAATATTCTTACATCCATGGTTTCACAGAGGAGATGATGGAGTTTGCTGCGCCCCTCCCAAAATCCCACGAAATGTCTATCACTGGTTATATAAGATTATTCATTCTCACATCCATGTTTCCATCATGTACTGATAATTATGCTAAGTGATTTTTAATCCATGACATATTTTTCAGAATGTTCGAACTGACGGCGTTTATACCGATATCTAAGGACTTGAACATAACTGTCATGGACTATGATTTTATTGGTAAAGATGACAAGATTGGGGAAACTGTTGTTGATCTGGAGAACAGATTTCTCTCTAAGTTTGGTGCCACGTGTGGCCTGCCCCAATCCTACTGCACGTACGTAGTTTTGTCTTAAAGCAAATGACTTTTAACGAAAACTAAGAGGAAAACAGATTCGAAACTCATGCTCTGTACTTTCATAGGCCATAACTCTCGAGCACAAGAAATAACTCAGTTAATGCAAAGTTAAAGAGCTATTGACTTTTAAAGATATCAGAAAAAAGTCAAGCAAGCCATTTAACAAGAGCGTTTGCCAAAAATTTATAAGAATCAATTCAATATTGTTAAGCTTTTGGTTGCGTTTAAGGATCAGCCACGCATTGTGTATTTTTCATAGTTACTGAACAGAATTTTTTTCGTGTAACGAGCAGCCTTCTTCTTGTCCGACATAATATTTTAGATCAGGAATTAACAAGTGGCGCGATTCCAGAACACCGAGACAGATTCTGGAGAATTACTGCGATACAAACAACCTTCCCAAACCAAAATATATTGGGAACAACAAAGTTATCATCCACGGAGATGAATTCTGCTTGGAAGATTATGGTAAGTTGTTATAAGCCAAGCCTTCTCACATAGCTAAGGGTTTTTTCAGTTGTGACAAACAGGGAATACAATACGCTTCGTCACTTTATAACTGAAATTAGCCATATAAAATAAAGAATTAAGAAAAAATTTGAGCTGACCGTCTGCACTTAAGCTCAGATGGACTATTTTCATAGTAAAAAAATAGAGTAAATTCAAGGGCAAACTCCTCACTGTTACCTAGTTAAATGGAGAAAGACAATTTACAATTGTAAGATAAGCAACCTAGCCTTTGATTGGAAGGGAAGCTGGTGGTGAATTTTTTGTTTTGATGAAAAAACTCAATACGATCCACACGCATTACTCAGTTGCATTGAAAAGCAGTGAGATTTCTGTCAGGAAAACATGGTTACCTCTTGCCTGGCTCCCACGAAGGTAAGCATATTTAAAATGGCTTATTAATGAACCACCAAATTCTCTTTAATGGGTTGTCTCAGGTAGACAAATACCTTTCAAGTCTTTTTAGTTTGCAATATGCATGGGCTTGTTCGACTTTGTCTTTATATACTAGGATTGACCTGTACAAAAGTCAACGACTTTTAAACACCTGGTAAAGGCCGTTTAAAATAATGGCTGTCCCTTTACAGTCCCGCGAGGTTTTGCGATTAAACGTATTTCTAGTAATAATTGATATAAAGACAACGCTATATGTGTTGTAGTTGAAGCTGAATTTCAGGTCTAGTTGTCGGTTCTAGACAATTTTTGCTCAAAATGTCTCTCTTTTTTGTTGCGCGACACAAATTTTAAGCAAAAAGACCTGGTGTGACAGGGCCTCGGTAGGTAAGTGTAATAATAAACAGTGCTATGTGAAAGGTTTGATGGTCGCAACCCTTGAGAAAATTAGAAGTTTGTGTTTCATCGGCTCAAAAACCATCCGACGCACCCCTCTATTTAAAACCTGACTAAAATTACAAAAGTGTAACTTCCATTTCTTTGCAGGATGATATTCTTAATTCAAGTGTACAGACTCCCCTGAAATAAGTGACGTAACTAAAAGAAGTCAAAGGGCTGAAAAATGAAAAATAGATTTGATATTGATGTCGCAAGCAAACAAAATATGGTTTAAAATAGACAAGATTTTAGTGAAAATAAGGAGATATTGAGAGAGAATTATTTGAAAGTTTCTCTCTTTGTCCATATCGTGGAGTGTAGTCGCCAAGCCTCTTGAGTCTGGGATCATGCTAAAAAGACCTGAAAACGGACGTCAACCAATAAATTTCCTCTGAATAAATTACTGAGTTTCCGAGCCAAAGTATTGTCAGTTATGAAAGAAAACTAATATTCCATTTCAGTGAATGATTGCGATGAAACATGCAATAAGTTTAAAGAAAGTGAAGCAGATTAATCCCTCAGTTTTATAACTGAAGAGACTGAGAACTGTGCACGATATTTCAAAGTGTATGTTTCCCAACCAGAGTAAAAGATAACTCCTTTTTGTCAAATTCTTAGAAAGCGGAATGACTATAAATCCACACATGGGTCCCCCTGATCAGCGACTTGCCTTGCACGTGCTCAACTGCATGCCACTTGTTCCTGAACACGTGGAAACACGGCCACTCTTTAACACTCTACAGCCTGGAGTAGAGCAGGTTTGTTCAAAAACCACTAGTGCAGTGATCTTGGGTAACCATAACATTGGTCTCATTCTCAGTACCGAAAAAAAAGACGAATATTCTCAACACCAGATATCCCACAATTCTTAGCGTTGTATATACAACAAACGTTGTTCTTAACAACATCTCAGAGGGTGGTCAGATCCAGCCTCCCAGCCCCCATGACGATGTGAATATACCGCTGTCCACGGGTGTGGACAGCGACAATTTTCAACCCTCCCTATCTCATTTCATATTCTTTTTCATGTGTATTGTAGGTATCGAGAATAATTGTTCTAGCTCAATAGGCCATTTGCACGATGACATCATTTTACTACTACGACCAGAATCCTTCAGGGTTTTGTTTTCTTGCGCTAATTAGGGCTTTTGTTATTCAAACCTCACTGGGATATGAAAGGAAAAACGAAAAGGATTCTGGTCGTAGTAGTAAAATGACGCCATCGTACGGCGTTCACAGTCAAACAATTATCTACCGAAAAACTATTACCTTTCTACAAAATCGGATACGTTTCTCTCTACTCCTCCCCAAGGTTGTGTGGTTTGATCGTATCCGTTTATGGATTTTGTTTTTCTATTTTGACTCGCAGGGAAAGCTACAGATGTGGGTTGACATTTTCCCAAAGTCAATCGGACCACCAGGAATGCCATTCAACATCTCACCTCGAGAGCCAGGAGAGTAAGTTATTATACCAAAAAAAAAACACGAAAATTTCCACGGAGCCTTTTTTACCAGGTGAACGAAAACGAGAAGTGGGGACACGTGGAACGAGACAGTAAACGGAAAATGCATGAAAAATTCGGAACGGCCCTAGGCCTGTCAGTAACTTCATTACCCATTTTCTGTTTTGCTCCCTTCTCTTTTTTGTTGTTGTTGTTTTTCTTGTTCCCTTTTATCCTTCCCGTTGCTGATATCCCTGGATCCCTTTATTTTTCCAGCCTAACTTCGATGAAGAGCTTTCGATCCCGGCCTGTTAATTAAGATTAATTATTTTGATTTGTTTACATTTAGGTACGTGTTACGAGTTATCATCTGGAATACCAGTGACGTCATTTTAGATGAGGTTTCGGTCATGGGTGAGGCGATGAGCGACATTTACGTCAAAGGGTAAGTAAATAAAAGAATTTAACGGTTTGTAAATGCTTTCGTCAGATAAAATGATAAGTTTCTGATAGTTCTCTGGAACATTCCATATTGGGTGGCGATGATATTTATTCCTTTCCTATACCCTAATCCTTGACGAAGAAAATCATGTGGAGAATAGCGATGAATTTAATATAAACTGTTAAATTATTAAAATGAAAAACGCTTTTTATTTTCGAACCATCAAAATGTGCTGTTCTATACAACTCTATAAATACAAAATAGACTGTGTTGGCTTTCAGGTGGATGTCAGGAATCGATAAACAAGAGAAGACTGATGTTCACTATAGGTAGGTTGTGATTCTCACGCCTAAACAAATATACTATATTCTTGGCTTGCAACCACGTGACAAGGCGGCCATGTTTTATGTCAATACAATTTTCAGAATATTTTCTCGAAGAATTTACATGAAAATAGAGTTTAGTTCCCAGAAGAGAGAAATGCTTTTGTCCTTGATCACTGACCAACATGGCCGCCGTGACGTCACATGCAAACCAACAATACCGAATCGTTCTAAGATTCAGATGTTTTTTTTCTTTTTTTGGGTTGAACTTACAATGATAAAATTCATTAAAGGCCCTGGTTGTTCTTTCGATTTTAATGAATGCTTACCATAATTCAGTTGATCTCTTTTAGTCCTCGTTTTCGTACTCCTCTTAACATATAGTTGACATTTATCACCTTAATTGCAATTCCTATCACGTAGTCTTTCTATTAAGCTTCCCCAACGGCTTTTTAAAACTGGAGTGGCAGTTAATTGGACTTGTTTCATTTCAGGTCTCTGGATGGCACGGGCAATTTTAATTGGCGATTCGTGTTCCCCTTTTTGTACATTCCGGCTGAAAAAATTATGGTGGTCAGGAAAAAGGTATCATACTAAATTATTTCATACATGTTAATTTGACACGATTTAAGAGAACTATGCTTTAAGTCTTTTTAAGCCAGTTTGTCCGTAAAATATTGTAAAAGGTATTTGAGGCCGGATATTCTGCATCAGCTAACATTTCCCCACTTGGCAGCCCATGGTACGATGAAACATTCAAGGTAAACTCAAATGCTTAAACTCGTTACTCAAAGTCAGTAATTTTAACACTACATTGTAATTTATGTGATTTAATCAAAACTGATTTCGTAAATGGCTTTAAAATATACAATATTACATAGATTGCAACCAGTCCTTTCTTTCTGCGTTCGTGAGAGGCCCGATAGGGTTCTACCTCACTTGCCTACAATTTTCCACCTCATAGTAACAAATTAATAAAAGTCTCGGTAGACTCGACATGATAAAGAAGCAAAAAATTATTGAGAGAAGCAAAAAATCTTGGAAGAATATGTAGCGAGGAGACTTTAAGACATTTCTTGCTTGTCTTATGAAAAGAGAGACCGAACCTAGACTACTCTCTGTAAGACGGACATTCTTGGGACCGGCACTAAGTGTTTGCCTTAGAGAATAGAGAGTCAAATATGGGGGGTAAAGAATGGCAGGGACCAATTCTTGGTGTTCGTCTTTCTACGGCGCCCTGTAAGAGAGAATCGCGAGGGCACTTTGCTCCTTGAAAGATAAACTGATCCTCGATCTCTCTAAAACCTGAACTAGACAGGATCATGTACATGATTTGAAACTAATTACGAGCCTTTTTTCCTTTTCTTTCCCAATTTTTGTATCTTTTCATTAGGCGCATTTTTGGAGCATGGATATGACAGAGCAGAGAATTCCACCCAAAATGATTGTTCAAATTTGGGACAACGACCTTTTCTCTCCAGATGACTTTCTCGGTAATTCTTGATGTGATAATTAATTCTTTCCATAAAAGCGTTTAGCTTATTGCTTTGTACTACAAGGCAATAGGTTGTAGTGAATGTGGGGGTAATATGGTTACTCGATCAAGGAATCAACTCGTTGCCCTCTAGTAGTAATTACGGTAACTGAACCAGATGCCTTTTGTCACTTGATATCGGTTCATCAAAGGACGAAATGGCTCTTTCGGCAGCAAAAAGGTCCGGCTTGTGTCATTTACACTGAATGAATGAATAAATGAATAAATGTCGAAATGTGGAAGTTGGACTGTACCTGCATGCCACAAAGGACCTTTTTTCGAAAAAAAAAAAAACTTAAAGTGTTTCTTCCAAAATTTTCTTTCAAGTAGCGTTTTGTGATAATATATTTGCGAAAATTACTGTTGGGAAAAAACTGTAATAGGCTGGATACAAGGGTGTGGATATTTCTTTTACATGTTGAGAGACATTTCTAGGTCATATTTAGGTTTTCCGCACCTTCTACGCTGACTATTTCCACTTACTATGACTCGGTTGTTCTGTTGTTTCTTGTTGTTGTTGCCAGGTCAGCTAGAATTAAATTTGTGCAAACTGCCCAAACCTGCAAAGAACGCTCGAAAATGCGAGCTAGATCAAATTGAACATTCCAAACACAACATAGACACAGTGTCCCTCTTTGATCTGAAGCGAATCAATGGCTGGTGGCCTGCAACGGGAACGAAGGATGGCGAACAGATACTGGCGGTAAGTGACATCGTAGTAAGAGCGCATGCTCACGCAGGGTTTTATATACAATCCGGTTGTCCCAAGTCGAAACAAATAACTAACGGCAGTCCTCTGTTTAGCTCTTTGGCCACGCTTTGGAACAGCCATTCTTGTTTTTCTTCTGCCAGTTGGGATTTCAGCCTTGCTATAAGTTATTTGTTCTGATATTTTTCCGGCCCCACCACAGACGATATTTATTTACAGCGGAACCTTGATTTTTCTAACCAACTTGCCAAATGCAAATTTCTTGGAATTACAGGGTGGTTAAAATAATCGGAGGTAGAATTACAGTGTTTGACTAGTGAAGGGCTGAAGTTAGGTTTGGTTCGAATTATTGGCGAAAAGTTTTTAAAAAAACCGAGGGTTAGAGAAATCAGCCTCCTAGCGGGTATAGGGAGATTGAAAAAATCAGGGGTATAACTTCATTGTCTCACCCCCTACATGAGAAATTTCTGCAATTTGATTGGCTTAGAGCAGTGGTATTTCAGCTTAATTGAAATACCTACATGTGAAAATTACAAACCTTTTGCGGGTAGTAGTACAAACAAATAATAACATGATTTGTAGTGATATCTGGCATAAATACCACTCGTGATATTTCAAATTGTCTCAAAATTGCGTATAACAATTTCGAAATATCACTCGTGGTATTTATACCAAATATCACTACATATCATGCTATTACCTATACTAACTGGTGGAAGAAAACTAAGGAATTTTGAAAAAATCGACGGTTCGTGGGATTCTACTGCATATCCCTCGTTTGTAAAAAAAAAAAAAAAAAAAAAAAAAAAAAAAGCTGAAACAAATGCCTTTTCTAAGGCAGGAATATGGTAAGTACAAGGATTGTTAAATGACATGCAATTGTCAGTAGATCAAACGAATTCCTTGTTCTAGAGACCGTTTTGAAATTAGGCATTACTTAACAAAAAATATGGGAATTGTTTCTTTTCCACTTTTAATAAGGGCCTGTTTTCTGCTGAGTTTGGTAAATTTGACTATTTTGCATAGAAAAAGGCTAATAATTTGGAACAAATTCGTAACTTTCTTTAAACGTTTCTTGTCAGTCTAAAAAACCTAATCAATCCTTTCACCTTGCTTTGTTTGAGTTTATTACGTACTATTAGAGATTTGTATATTCATCAGACGAAAAAATTTCTCAAAGATAATTTCTTTGCAATATTTGCACCTTGGTTTTACAACAGGGAAAGTTGGAAATGACATTAGAGCTTCTAACAAAACAAGAATCTGAAGAGAGACCGGCTGGAAAAGGACGAGATGAACCCAACCAGAATCCTACACTTGATCCTCCTAAGTGAGTAGTCTGCTACACAGCCGTTTTTAGTGTCGTCACGCAACGCTCCTCCCCAGACTACCTTAAACAGGGGCACCCAACGAGAAAATAGTTCAAAACCACTTAAACATAGCAGTGTTAAACGTATTTTACTATTTAAACGGTAGATAAAGGCATATTTTTATCCCCTAAAATTTTTTCATCTGTTCAGATTTCCTAGCTGAAAGTCTAGTGATCCGAAAATTATAGGGATCAAAACTTACCTTTTCGAAAATTTCAGCCAGAAAAAAGGCTCCCGAAAATTCTAGGTGACCTTTTTACGGTAAAAGTCCGTTAAAAATAGGCAATTATACCATTTTTTAGATGTTCGAAAATCCTAGGAGAGGCAGGCAAGCAAGAAATTTTAGAACAAATGGTGCGAAAATTCTAGATCTCAAATCGTCTTCCGAACGGATATTTTTCCGAAAATTGTCTTTGGGTGCCCCAGCCTTAAAGTGAGTAGCTATCGTATTTATCTGTGCAAAATTCATATGAATATGATCTTATGTGTATTACAATAAACTAACTAAAGCTAAATTAACAACGTGGATAGTGTAGATGAAACTAACCAACATCCTGAACAGGATCGTTCTGAGACAGTATCATGGCTCATACTGAAATCCGTCGTCACGAATATTGCGAGCGATGAATTTAACCAACTTACTTAGTGTTCTCCAGAAGATTCAGCAGTCAGCAAAAGCTTGCAAAAATCGCCGTATAGTTGCCACAGAAGCGCCGGCTACTCACACAAAATAATTCCCTAAGAAGGAGAATAAATCGGAGGTATTTGTTAACTCAATAATTTTAAAAGTAGGTTGAGTTTGATCGTCCGGGTGAACGTAGTCTTGAATAGGACTGTTGTTGTTGACAGTGACTGACGATTCGACAACCTGCGCGGTAGTCATCTTCAGAGTCAAAGTGAGTTGTATCACGTCAGTTGATGGTATTGTACTCTGGTTATTGATCTGATTGGTCAATTTCGTCGCGATGTTATTGGTCGTCTGTCAGTTAAGCCGTGATGTTATTGGCTATGAAGACTTGTAGTCAGTAATTGGTGCGTTTCGATCCGTCTATTGTCACAGTTAAACAGTGATATTTTGTTAGTCAAATTGTCATTCTCTCGTAGTTAGTTTTGCTTGATCTCGTCAATAAGTCGTTTGTACGGCGCTGGTAACTGTTGGCTACGATTAAGTGGCGTTTGTTCTAAGTTAGTAAACCAGCTTTCTAAAGTAAGACGTTGATGGTAGTCTGTAGAATTGTTCAATTACAACAAACATCCTTAACTTCTCCTAAAAAAAGGAGTGTCAGTCTTATAAATCTTTCATCTTGTCCTTCCACCAGAATTGAGCCAAACCAGCACCCTACTGACTTTATCCTTAAGTAATTATTAATCTTCTTATAAATCATGTTTTCTTTCTCTTTTAGCCGACCAGCTACCTCTTTCGCGTGGTTTTCTTCCCCGTTTAAAAGCCTGAGATACATACTGTGGCGACGTTACAAGTGGTTGATAATAAAGTTATTGATACTCGTATTATTAATCGCCTTGGTGGTCCTCTTTTTCTATTCGATGCCGGTAAATAAATAAAATAAAATAAATAGATCTGAAATAAATAAATAAATCCTTTTTTTACCCTCGTCAGTCGCAGAGTCTGGAGGACTGGAGCAAGCTGTGAAATAAATAATTAAAAAAAAACTGGCCGGAGCCAAACCTTTAGTTATTTACTAGTGTGGTCGAGGATTTGAACTTGAGATTACCTTGAACAATTGCAACTAGCTAATCTTGTACCCTGATCTCTTGTTGACGAATCCGGAAGCGAGATCTGGTCAAATCCAATTTGTACACGTGATTGCCTGTCAGGAATGTGACAGGCGATGAAAGAGCGCATGCTCGAGATAAATCCTCAAATTTAGAGGAGTTAAACAACGAATTTGATAAAGTCGTAAAGTTTTCTCTCACAAAACGTGGTTATACACATATCTTAAGGAGGGATTACAGTTGAATTTTGGGGGATTTGGGGTTGAATTGAGAATGAAAGAAAGAAAGATAGAAGAGAGTATACACGTAAACTAGTTAGTCCGCTAACTGGCTTAGGGCCAGCTTGTCGTGGTGGCGGACTGTCTTATCTTTGTCTATTAATTATTCACTTCACATTTTAATTTTTTCACTAACTGATGATTACAACTAACTGATGAAACCGTTGTTTCCGAGTTAATATCTTTCATGAGTGTTAATAAATCTTGTTTTATTCGTTTCAGGGCTATGCAGTGAAGAAAATTTTTAATGCGTGAGGACATGACGGTCGTCGTCTGTTTGATGCAACTGAAAGACGCTGTAAATCAATTTTCGGGTGGTTTTCAAGAGAGTTAATACAGCACGAGTACATACATAGACTTGTTATTGTCCAGGCAACTTTTAGATTTTGATTGTTACTCCTTAAAATATATGTGGTAAAAGAAGGCAGCCTATTTTTTCAAACGAGAGAGGCCACTCTATTATTTGGGTTCAGATACTTTGAAATGCATTGATCAGTAATGGTTTAGACATAAGCTTTCTAATGAATATTGGGTTGATAAACTAGACAAATAAGAGATCGAGGAAAGTGTCTCCTGAATAGAAGTTGGGGTGGGATTTGTTAATAATTAACCAGCCAAGAATAGATTTTTATTTATATTTTGCATTGTCTCGGTATTGTTGTGAACAATCCTGTTTAACATTTCTCTGCTATACTGCGTGTTGAATTCCTACAGGTGCAGCTTTAGTGAGATTTGTGAAAACTGTCATCCTTATGATTAGCGCACACTTAAATTTATCAACCATCTCTGAATTCCACATGGAAAACAGGTTTTGTTGTGTGCCTACCTTTGTTAAATAAATTTGTTGTTGTTGTTGTTGTTGTTATTGTATCTCAGTGGTCAGTCAAGTTTTGAGTGCTAAGGAATCCCTTGAATGGAGATTCAACCTGGTTTATATTTTCATCAGGTGAGGGGGGGGGGGGGGGGGGGGGGGGGAGTAACTCTATTGTTTTCCACCAAAGTTTCTTGACCCACTCCGCCTGCCAGTTTGACGTCACATACTAACGGGCAAGAGCCTCGAGTCGCTTGTGCAAATTAGCAAGAGATACGACAGTTATTTGTACTAGCGAGGTCGAGGAAAAGCAAAGAAGCTAACGAATATCGCTAGTATATACTAAAACAGTGGATAGTGTTTTTCGCGCGCTCTGATTGGCTACTCAATCAGTGAATGTCCTGCCCTATTCACTGATTCACCTCCAGTTCCTCCGAGCGAGCGACGCCAAACTCGCGTAAGTTGCGAGCAAAATGTCTTCCCGGTTTGCTGCCGTAAACAAACAAAGGAATTTCACAACTAATCAAGCAAGCTGTTCCCGAAATACACGAAGAAGGTGACGAAGTTCGGATTGGAAGTTTTAACAGGTAAAGCTTTGTCTTTTTGACACGAATTTATCGATAAAACCGGTGAAAAAGTTGTTTGTTTACAAATGCAAATTCAGTTTAAGTCTTGCGTTACTTTATTTAGTTGAGTTGTTCATAAATAAGCTTCAAACTAAATTTAATAATCTTTTTTTATAGAATGATTTTAAATAAAAAAAGAATTCACAACTCCTTTTGAAGAAATTTCCCCGCAAGAGCTAAACAAATGCCTTCAAAAGTTTTAATTGTCTGCAAGAAAAAGCGACGGCCGCGCCCGCCCGGTCATTACGCGCCAAAATTGTAATCGTTGGCAACAGTATTGAGTTAAAAATCATCATTTTTGTGCTCAATTATCTCACTGTTTTAGTATATACTAAAGCAATTATTCACCTCAGTGTCGGTGGCTAGTCGTGGATTATTTACCTCACTGCTTCGCAGTTCGGTAAATATGCACGAGTAGCCACCTCCACTGCGGTGAATAATTGTTATATATGGCTTATTTGATCGAATGTGGGTGAGCTTTGGTGTCGCTATAATCTGCTTGTGTAAACCGTTTTGATATTTTGTGTCCGTGATTGTAAAATTTTGTTAATTTGTTTTGCGAGCCGTGTTGCGGGATCGCCATCTATTTCACGGACCCGGCAAGGTCATCAAAACTTAAATCTTTTTTTTCTCTAAAATAGGCAAGGTCTAGTCTCCAGAATAGGAGGTTCCATTCACAGATCATGCATGTTTTTATTTCATCTATTTTTTTGCTAATTAAATGGGCCTAACTTCATATCATTCCTTTCGAGTGCGGGCCTCTGTTGATCTCCTAATTCTCCACCAAATGCAGTAAAGCTAGTTCGATCGATTATCTACATCGAGTCGGCCCGCGTTGAACCGGAAATAATGCGAAATAGCTTTGAAATACGCGCTTAAGCTAGTTTTCCTCAAATGCATATTTAAATTCATGATAAATACAGATCTACTAGCTTCAAACAGCGTCTATGGCAGAGAAAAATTGTTTTGATATGACAAAATTAACTTTTCAAATCATGTGTCACTGTGGTGCAGTGGTCAAGGAGTTTCTTGCACGTGCAGATAAACCGGGTTCGACTCCCGGCGACGCTGCTTTCTGTTTCTAAGTACTGTTTTTTTTTTCCTGTTTGGTCTTTTTTTTTTAACACTGCTTTTCTTTTTGGCCTTTTTTTCTTTAAGGTCGGTACACACTAGGCGACAAGTTGCAACAACATGTCGCGGCGACACGTTGCAGCGACAAATCGCTTCGTGTGTACAGGAGAATTTTTGTGGAAATCTTTGTCGCCGCAACAAGTCGCACAGATTCAGTCTGATTTGATTTTTTGCGACTTGTTGCAGCGCCAAAATTCTGTTGCGGAGACAAAGATTTTCACAAAAATTCTCCAGTACACACGAAGCGATTTGGCGCTGCGACGTGTCGCCTCACCTTGTTGCTGCAACTAGTCTGTCGCCGCGACGTGTTGCAGCAACTTGTCGCCTAGTGTGTACTGACCTTTATTCTTACTGCAGACCCTGCTGGTCATGTACTTGGATCAATATTTATTTTAAGCTTAAGTCCGGAGTTTTATTTTGGAAAAGGGATTTCAAAAGCTCTTGATCTGCATACTGGCCAAGCTTTAACTACCAGATAAAAACCATAAGCTGTCAAGACATGTCCCTCCGCTGAAACAGCTGACTTTTTTTAAATGTTAGTTGACATCGTTACAAACACACAGAGTACACCACAAACTGTATTAATTTACCCCTAACACCTGGCCAGTGACCCACTGGCGAAAGTTAAACTTGCCTTTTGTACATCGTCTTAATCATCAATATTATTACCCTAAAATCTCCACTGGGTTTGCTCCCAAAATATAATTAAAGGAAACTTTTTATTCGTTTTCGGGATTTAATTACAGAATTACAGGTGTATGCCCAATACAGTATTAAAATGCCGTAAAGCAACAAGATTCAATGCTCACAGTCTCTCACAAATACATGTCATTTAGCTTCCCCTTTCAACGCTATAGCTAAGCGAACTCTGAGACGAATGATATGGGGTTTCACTAGCTCTGGCGGTACACAGACGTGCCTCTCCCTCTCCCTACATCATGTATAAAAATTAGAAATGAATTGCATTTCCATATATTCGAATATACGTGATCTGACACACTCTAAAAAGAAATTGATATAATCTTTTAGTACGTCTACGCTAGTTTTGTTGAACACAAAACAATATTTTTGAAAGTTAAAAAGAGCTCTTGCGGGCGCACAGAACGGCTTCTTGTAATCGAGCCTATTACTCTGGGTAATGAAATTTCTCTTCTACCAGAACATGCATTCATTAACGATACTCAATATCCCCTGTGACATTTCTAAACAAGTCATGTTTTTTCTCCGAAGAGCTCGTGATCTAAGGAAACGACGGTCTCTTAGCCTGCGAGCAAGCTCTCCCGGGCGCTTATTCGCAGGCTAACAGTCTCTAGGAACAAGAAGTCTAAATTCTATGACGTATTTCCGTTCCCGGTAACTTACCCAAACCAAAAATCGAGTTTCTTTCTGCTAAATGTTCGTGCCCATTAGTTTGCTTTCCCCTGACGGCGAACCGGGCAACTGCTACTACTGACACAACGTAAAGGAAATAAAACTCGCAGTGTCTGGTTGAAGAAAACGACATGCACATGTGCTCTTAAATACCTCGAGATAGTTTTTCAAACAAACCTCTAACGAGAAACGCGGAATTATCATATGCAATAACTGCTCACATTTAAAGTCACATCTACCAGTAGTGATAAAAAAAAATAGCCACGGATCTGGTTAACGATATTTCTTCTTTATCTTTTAAGTATAGCGATACAGCGAACTGTCCTTTAGTTTTTAAAATAAATGGAATTCAGTCATTGTAACACATAATGAGTCTGCTCTACCCGGGTTATTTAGTTTTCAAACCTAGTGTTGATCAACATTATGTCAGCTCAAACATGTCAAGATACACCCTATAACAAAGCGGTATCTGCTAATAGATACCATGACTGAACAACCGACGAACATGGATAACAAAGCAATTAATTAGATCGGTTGTCAAGTAACAAGGTTATTCTTAAACTAAAAAGCAATGTTAGGAAGGGTATCTATTCTGCCCTTAAGAGCAATTAATTCTGAAGCTATGTAATTTAGGGGTGCGCAATTAGTGTTTGACACACTAGTGTCGGATTTTAAACGATACAACCAATTATCAGTCGTCTCTTGGCTACTATTATAAAGATAACTTACTGTGCCTTTATTTCTAGCATGGGTATACAGATTTTGGCTAACGTTTTTCAGATGTTTCAGACTCTCCCTTTTTGTTTCCTCACACTGCCTCTCGAGTCGCTGAATAATTCCCTCAGCAATCTGTAGATAGTTGTCTGGCTCAACCTCTTCACGCCGTTTGTGCTGCTTTAGTTCCTTCAATGTTAATCGCCGAGCCTCAGAGATACAGGTCGATATCAGTGATTTTAGCTGGTACTTCTGCCCATGAATTAACATTGCTAGAACGTCATCCTCTGTTCTTTGTTTAACCATAGACACCATTAACGCTTCGCACTTTTGAGCAATGGACTCTATTTGATATTCATGAGCAAGTTCAAACAGAAAGTAACAGTTACTCTTTGTGAATGGTTTCACCTCCAAGGAAGGATACATCATATGAAGCAAGTGTTTGATTTCGCTTGCCTTCTTCCCTGGAAGAGGGATTTCATCGTTACTCTTCTCCTTGAAATCCGATAAGAACATTTTCTCAAACACAGGGGACCAGTATGCCAAGGTGCTTCGATGAACGTGAAACTTTTGATCTTCAACAACGAGGACAACATCGCTAAACTTCCAAGGGGCTGAGAAATCATTTGGATTAACGTTTGCAGCGGCCATCTTTGCGTTCTTGACGGGCGAAACTGAATCAGCGACGATCTAGGAGTCTTGCTTTTTTGACCGACTTTCGGAGTACGTTTCAAAATGGCGTCTTGCGCTATTACAGAAAATTTATATTAGACCCTGGGAACGAGGAAACTGAAGACCTACGTAGCGTTACTGTTAATCACGGAAACGTGATCGTTTCAAGCTGACACAGCCAGATTAAGCGGGTATCTCGCTGAGGTTTTTAGAACTTTTAATAAAAATAAAATTTAAACTTTACGAAGTTCGGGAATGAGCACAAAGTTTTTATGAAGTCAAACAGCGGTCTCCACTACTCTTCTCCCCTCCTATTTCGCTTTTCTTACCCCGTTTTTTTCTCTTCCTTGGCTTTTTAACTAGGGGTGCTTTCCATTATGTCAAAATTTCGGTCCAAACGTAAATGGAACGGTTCGGCCCAGGCGAAAACGGTCAAAGTGGTCCACCTTCAGGGGTGGTCCTCTTTGAGCAGTCGGTCCGGTCCGACCGAAAATTTGCCGTTTCATTTTCAAACATTTTCGTTTCCAGTCCGGCTCGAGCTCGTCACCGCGGTAAAAATGGCGGATGGTTCAGATGTAAGCATTTTTTAATACGAGTGCAGTGTGTGTAAGCTTCAGACGCAAGACGTAAACTTTCTCCTTATGCACAGTTGCACACAAGGCTCAGGTACAGCAGTGCATCTTAATTTGTTTTTTATTCTGGTTTTCGGTCAGTTTTTAAAGAAATATATTTCTGGCTTCTCCCCCGATCGAATGTTGAAGATGTTTTCCCGCGTTTTTCTCTTAGCAGTTTGTGACCCTAGCCCTTACGGCTTTAACAGTCAGTGTGAAAAATATTCACAGCCCATTCCAACAACCTCCACTAGTTCGACCAAAGCCCTGGAAAGATGGGAGGACAAACACGCCCGTCTACTTATTGCAAGCTACATGAAGTTCAAAGACGAATTTGAGAAGTTACACATTATCCAACAATCAATTCGATCGAACTTTTGGTTCGGACGCGTTCCAGTTCGAGTGGTCTCTGACTGGTCGGTCCGGTATAACGGAAGGCCTCCCAGGCTTCACTTACCCTGGGTGCCAGAGGTTTTTCATGCGCAGTTTCTGGTTTCGGTCAAGTCTCTGGTCTAAAGGCTTTTAGCACGGGTCACTTTACAAAAAAAGTGACCTGCGCGAAAAAAAGTGGCCCGCGCGAAAAGCCTCTGGACCAGAGCGCCATCCCTTTGAAAGCGCCGAGCCAATTACAAGCTCGCCTATACCAAAACATCCAGAAGCTGGATGTTTTGCTGATCGGTTCCTTGGAGATGTCGAATGTTTCAAATGCTCTGATTGGATTACAGTCACAATAGGCGCGTGATCGGTACGCAGGTGGTTTGAAGGTGACAAAGATCAGACCCAAACAATCCAAACACACATCAGGTACGTTTACCTTACCATTTTTACCGATACGGCGGCCATATTGAATTTATTAGAGAATTATGGGATGCCCAGGGGGCACTCGCGATCGCTCAGCATTTACGCGAGCTTTTCGGGCAAAAAGTGAACTTCACTATATATTTTTCGGGTAAAAGGCGATCACTGTTACATGCAAACACGGCACAATTAACGATCGTTTTTCCCCATTACAATCTTTTTCTAGGAAAAATTAGTATAGGTAATAGCATGATTTGTAGTGATATTTGGCACAAATACCACGAGTGATGTTTCGAAATTGTTTTACAAAATTGAAATTTGAGACAATTTTGAAATATCTCAAGTGGTATTTATGCCAAATATCATGTACAAGTCATGCTATTATTTGTTTATGCTACTACCGGCAATAGTTTTGTAATTTTCACATGTAGGTATTTCAAATTAAGCTGAAATACCACTGCTCTAGGCCAATCAAATTGCAGAAATTTCTCAGTAGTATAAGCCCGAAAGCGCTCATAAATACTGGGCGAGTAAATGGAATCGTGCTCATCCACCCTGGCCATCCCATAATACTCCTTAAATCTAAGTAATCCAATATGGCCGCCGTATCGGTAAAAAGGTCTATATCAGATGCCTGTATGTACGGAAGATTTAGATAAGGCAACACCCGAAGTCAGTGGAACAGTCGATGGTGTGGAGGAAATAAGTGCGGAACCAAGAGAGGGCATTGTAAATTATAATCAAAAGAGAGACATACTGGCGGTCTTGCCGACTGGCTGGATGGAAAATCACTGCTATTCTAGTTACTACCTGGCATATGGGGTCGGTAGGCAACACACGACATTCACACGACATTTTTCCACCGGGTAGATTATGACTGAGCAAATCTGTATTATTTTTGCCGCTTGTTTCATACTGAGAAGTCGTGACAGCATTGATTTTCCTGCGTTTATTTCTGGTCGGCATGATTCACCCTTTGATGCGAGTCGAGAACCTTTTCTTTGTCCTCTTTTAAAACGTAAACTTCTTCCTTGCGGCTAAGTAAACTTTTAGGTTGTTTAAATTTCTCTAAAGTGCCTCCTAGATCTGAATAACTTAAAGCGGTCTACTTTTGTCCGTGAATGTGAAGGTTTCCTGCAATGTTCTGTTAGGCTGGGCCCAGGTAGTTGGGTAGTTTTTGCAGGATGTTAAATTCTCCTTAGTGATTTTCAGATCCAAATTTCGAAGAATGGATTGCAGCTTAAACTAAAGCTACGATTTTTAAATTCCACCTTGTTTTTCTAAAGATAGTGGGACTCTTTGGGCTAGAGCGCGTCGTTCCTCCCTTGATAATTACTTTTGAATTAACTTATTAAACAGTCTCGCGACCGCCGGTTTGATTAGCAGATTAGAGAAAAGGTCAAGGTCCCTCTAGCATGGTAAATAAAGGCGCTCTGCGCCAAAGTTGGCAAGATGTTCTAGCTTTCGTCACCCATCCCCAGCTTCCGCAGTTAATCATGAAGTTTTGCAATTATGTGAAGGTTACCTATCTCCTCTGTGATCGTTTGAAGACCCTAGGGATACCTGGCTTTGGTTGTTGGTGCACAACATTCACATTCGTGGTAGAAGCCAATCACCGCTATTGTGGTTATTTTTTAGCTAGCGAAATAGACAGAGAGTACTTGTCTCTAGGGGTATTACTATCCCCAGATTTCGATCTCCCTGAGAAACTTCGGTAGATCAGCGCTCGACATCTTCCACCAGGCGGAAAAACAGGCGACTGTTAACATTTTAGAAACCACCATTATTTTCACTGTTTATCTATTAGCCGGTAACGCGGGAAATAAGAAACTCCTTAAAATTCCGTCGCTCGACAACCTCGTCCCCAGGGCTTTTCCCTTAAAAAATGGGTGGGGCGGGAAAAGATGCCAGGGCCTTTTCCCGCCCCACCCATTTTTTAAGGGAAAAGCCCTGGGGACGAGGTTGGTCGCTCGAGCCTGCGCACTAATGGCATGATGCATCGGACCCTCGCTTAGAATTGCATCGTTTTAGCGCCTCCTCAGTTCAGCGGAGTTCAGTTGAAGTGACTTTAAGGTCTCAGCCCTCCCACCTCCCCTTGGGGCGGTTTGGGGAGTAACCCATGTGATGCCCAAGCAGTCACAGTACGGCAGTTCCATAACTTAGTCCCCCGGGAAAGGGTAATAAGTATCCAGTGCGAACTGTCCACCAAAATTCAAAGCCAGAAGTTTCTAAGCTCTTAAAAATTTTGGAAAAGGGAGATTTCACTCATTACTGTCATTTGCACGGAAATGTATCCCACAACCAACCTCGTTCACAGGGTTTCACCCTAAGAAAATCGGAGGGGCCAGGGAGAAGCCCTGGGGACGAGGTTGTCCGACAGCCCCTCCCTCGACCAGCCAATTGTATTTACCTCCAACAATATGTATATATTTCATGTCAGTTTATTTATGTTCATTTATTTATTTATACTTATTTTTTTTCGGCTATTTTTGTTTTCTATTT
The DNA here is from genome assembly GCF_958299795.1 of Porites lutea. Classification (NCBI taxonomy): domain Eukaryota; kingdom Metazoa; phylum Cnidaria; class Anthozoa; order Scleractinia; family Poritidae; genus Porites; species Porites lutea. The sequence continues at coordinate 43,412,346 of NC_133204.1, forward strand.
GTTTATTTCTTTTAACTGTTTAAAAATTATTATAATTTTTCATGTTCCGTGTTTCGGGTTTAATCGATGGTCCAATTTTCTGCTTTTCTTCCGTTTTACATTTGCAGTTAAACGCGAGTCGTCAATTTAGAGACAATGAATGCTTAGCCCAATGCTGCCATGCTCTCTTTATCAGTATGAATACCTGCTCCGCGATTCAGTAATGCTAAAACTTATTTCTAGAAAGTCATGTTCGCTCTGTCCAAGAGATAGTCCCTTTAATAAATGACGGGGTGTTTGTCGTACCTTCCAGGGGTAAAATTATTACCAGCGCACTAATCTATAAAATGTAAAATAAATGCTATTAGATTTGTCGCGGCCCCTTTTAGCGGCATTTTACAGTATTGAGCCACAAAAATAAAGGGAACAGTTTGATACGCAAATGAACAGTCCTAATAGTCTGACTAGCCCTTGAATCGTTGTTAAAAGTTGTCAGTGCCAGTTAATTTAGGGTTGAAAATGATTCTGAACAACTGAATATAAACACTGACTCTTTTTTTATCTACCGCGGTGGAAAAATCGAAGCAGGTTTTTTCCCCTAACTTGGAGAGCATCTGTTCGTCTTGAAAAAGACATGAAATTTTTTATACTGTCTTGCCCTTGCAGCGAATGAATGTGTTTGCTGATTTTGAGCAATTTTCAGGCAATTTCCGACAAGAACTCCTGTTATTTTCCTGGGATTTTCCCTTTAGTGAAACTGGTTTGATAAGCAAATGCAAATCCCGGGTCCAACTTTTTAATGTACCACACATAGGAATAAAATTAACCCGCCTACGATAAGGTGATCAGGTGTCCATCTTCCCTGCTTCTTTGCTAGACGAATTTTGCCCTATCCCCGAGAAAAGAACGCCTGATCGCAGGTTAGAATAAACTCAGAAGAAAAGGGCACGTCAATCAGGAAGAGGAAGTGCGTCAGTATATTTAATAGCTTTAATTCCTTGACCACTGCCAGCAGCATTCACATTTTAGCGATGGCTTCGGTCCATCTCGCGAAAAGTTTAATTTGTTTTGTTGCAGTACTCCTCTTCATTCATAAGCAGGTACGGAAAAACCATGCAATGTGTAAAACCTTTTCCTGTACTTTGAATTTTAGGCTTTCGGTAAAGATTCAGTGAGTCTGACCCTCTTTCTCTTTTGCAGACTGTAAGTGGATCGGGATCTTTTCAAATCTACTTAAATTCGCTGAGAAACATCAAACATGAGAAATCCAACGGTGAATGCTGTGATGGGAGTCGCACAATACATCATGGACAAAGCGTGTGCCGTGACGAATGCGACACATTCTTCAGAGTTTGTCTAAACAAGCGGAACACGCAACACGATTTGTCGACTGGTCCTTGTATGTACGGCGAGGTTACAACCGTTGTTCTAAGAAGAAGTTCGATCTCTTTCACGAACACTTCATCGTCGAATAATGGATTTCGCAATCCGATTTCTATTCACCTCTCAAGCTTGTGGAGGGTAAGTCTATGCAGTCTGTTCTTAGAATTAATTTTTGAACCGTTCAGCCGGTGGTACGCAGCTCAGTTTTGGGGGATGGCTCCTTTTCTTTGGTTATTAGAATAATCTGGCACTTTGCCTTCCCGTTTATAACTTAATTACCCAATTGAGTCCTATGAACGATTTGTTTTAAACGTGGTCAGGGTTTCAGTGAAGGCCTCGATGGCACACCTCTACCCGAAAGTTTCGTGAGTGCCCCCCCGCCTTTCCCCCACGAGATAAGTTAACGAACGCTATTAAAATTGTTTATTGCAGGTTGCGTACTCCTTAGTTTTGGAGGCAAGGGACGCAGACAATTCGAGTAAGTTTTTGCTCAAAGGATTCTGGCTCGTTTGGCGCCTAGCTTGCATTCACAGGCCGTCTGAATGTTAACGTTTATGAAAGAACTAACTATTGTTTTCTATGCAGAATAACTTAATTTTGTCTACGTTCAATGTAAATTTCTTGGAAACAAGGAAAGGAATATTAATTGATCGAACATTATATCTTCAATAACTTTTTCAATAATATTTAGTGCAAAGGCAATCAACATTTATTGAATATTAAGAAGTTATGAACATAGTAAGTTATGAACATTATTGACATACTGAAATACGGTATCCACCTTATGCAGTTTTGTTAGGCAAAACAGTCCTTTCCGCCTCACAGCACTTTAACAACCTTTCAAACAATCTATTTATTTTGTTATTTAATCATTATTTTTATTTATTATTCACATATTAGGTAACAGTGAATTAATCGACAGAGTTGTACAGAGAGGGACATTACTTTCAAACAACGAATGGGAATTGCACGCATACAATAGTTCTGTTGTCACCATCAGCTACAAGATCAGAGTGATCTGTGATGCTGACTATTATGGAAATCGTTGTAAAAAATTCTGTCGGGCCCGAAACGACAACTCTGGGCATTACACATGCGATAAGAATGGAAATAAAGTATGCTTATCTGGTTGGAGAGGAGATCGCTGCGATACAGGTATTAAATTTTCAGCTTTATGGTTGTATTGACATTTTCTATAAATATATTTATAGCAAGCAGCCTGTGGGCAGTGCCTGCCTTTGTCTTGTTGAGTGAGGAGGAGAAAAGGACGTTTTTTGTGTGGTCGCCGCCCCGAAGCCTCTTTCCCTTTCGCACACGGTCTTTGCCATGCCACCAATGGTAACCAAGCCTTTAGTCATGATAGATGTAATTTAGTATTTACCGAATCAGTGAATAGCAATTTTCGCACGTTTTCATTGGCTCCCGTAACTCGTAATATCCTTGGCTATTCACTGTTTTGCGACCGGAGCCAAGATGGCGTCTAGTTTCGAGACATTTCGGAAGACGAAGTTTGTGCGATAAATGAAGCAGTCGTAGAAACAAATGCAAAGAAAGTGACAGACTTTGGCTTGTCGGTGTTCACTGGTAGGTAGAAAATTATTTTCATGCTAAATTTGCAACAAAATCGTAATATATAGATTTAGCCAGGGCTAAAAGTGTAGATACAGTTAATAAATGTATAATTTAAATCAAACAATAAACTTGTTTTCTCAGTCCACAAATCAGTTAACTGGGGAGATCCATATGACTTTTAAGGGTGGATGCTTTTCTCGGATAGATGGTTTACCAAATTTTCTTATCTACTATGGGGCTCCGCTCGCGCGCGTGGAGAGCTCTGCTATGCGGCACTTGACAAATCCCTGAAATGTTTGTAAATTGTAAACAAAGTTCCTACTAAGTGCCGTTTTTAATTTACAAAAAGTTCCTCTTTTTCAGTTTCAACTGATCTGGTAAATACTAAAACAACTATCCCCCTCAGGGTCAGTGAACAGCGCTAGATATATACGTCGACGGTTGGCGCCTCGGTATATATCCACCCACCACTATTCATCTTAATTCCCTTCGGGGGATAGTTTTATAATATTCCCTGGGTTAAGTTACAATATATAAGGCAAATAATACGTTTTTGAATAGTCCTAGAAAGAACGACCTCGAAGCCTAAGCTGGATTTACGTTAATAGTTAGGAAAATTGAAGGATCACCTGTTAATGATGTATCAGTTAAGAAAACGGTCTATTAGTTTACGAACTAAAATTTTCCGTTTTCCGGAATTTTGGCCGGTCGGTGTGGTAGTGTAGTAGTAAGAGAGAGGGTAATCTCCCTCGCAGCCGTTTTTAATGTCGTCACGCAACGCTCCTCGCGTGACGACACGAAAACCGGCTCCAAGGGAGACTAAGGAGAGAGGTAAGGATACGAAAGGTACGAGATCGACCCTGCGGTGCGATCTTCTTTCTTTTTAATAGAAACACTCTCAATAACAGGTTAAAAATTTTTTTAAGTGTCTTAAAAATCATTATAGCAGCAACCGTTTACGAAAGGGACAACTGCGTCGCCAAAACCCCAACTTCTTGACTACAGTGAAAATCCGCGAGTAAGAAACGGCATTTTCTCAAGTTAGCCTAAACAAATTCTTACATAAATTTAAATGGTAATTTGCACAAATTTAGGCTGTTCTTAAATAGGTTCTTCTTCTTCTTCTTATTATTATTATTATTTTTTCTAAAGCATAGTTTAATAGCCATGAGTATTGAATGGTATTCAGCTTATACCTTAATATATAAATTACTCGCCGATTTGTACTGTACGCAACCTTGTTTTCTCTCATGAACCTTTGTTTTCCAAACGTGTGAGTATCCAACTGCATAGCTGTTAGACCTGGGTTGGAGTATTCCAGCAACAAGTAGCACATTTTCAACAAAGATCTTATTCAATTTCATGCAGGGTCTTTCTTGAATACGCCAAAATTGAGAAAGTAAAAGAGAGGCTCTCTTGCAGGGTATCTTACAAGTTGAACATCCTTGATTCTGCGATCCGATCCTTTTTTTTTTCATTGGTATGGAGTTCCTTTTAATAACTTGTGATGATCATAACAAGTTGAACAAACTCCAGAAGAAAAAAGAGTCGATCGTTTTGTGCTGCTGAAAAGCGAAGGAGGCCAGTTACTAAATACAACCCAACCCCATATAATAATGACCGCAGCAGGATTAGCTCAGTCGGTAGAGCGGTTGACAGCAGAGCGGGAGGTTGCGTGTTCAATTCCCGTGGCCGGACCAATACTCAGAATCTCAAAATAACTGAAGGTACCGGCTTCCCTTGCCCCGTAAGACGTTTCGCGCGGCTCGGATGAGCACGTGATCTGAAATGGCGGTCCCGTCTTCAGTAGGAGACGTAACAACAGTGTCCACAATTAGTACTTTAGTACTAAATATGTTGATACTCAAATAGAGTGCATTTTTGCAATTGATAATTTAGATTAGATACTCTGATTTACTGACCTTTCAAGTTACTATAAAAATTCCTTCCCGAATAGGAGATCCACCCACCTTTTCTGACCCAGATACCTTAAAAAGAGCTTTCAAAGCATGGCCAGCAAGTCACTCAGTGAAGTTAAAGTGT
>NC_133204.1:43427322-43437322 GCF_958299795.1 Porites lutea
AACAGTTTATTTATAAAGTTTTCTTACAATGTCAAATAAACTTACAAAACGTTTTTCGATAATAGTAACTAAATCCCGAAACAGTCGAACGAATTGTTGTTTATTATATCTTTCTGTACTGTATATGTGTGACGCTGAAAAGAAAGTTGGCGTTACAACATCCGGGACGTATTAGATGCGTTAGAATGGTACATTTTAAGCATACTCCCTCTGGAGTGTTGAGCCCATATGAATTCGAGGTGAGTATCGATTACAGATCATTCTTTTCACACTTCTGTCGAGTGAAGACGCTTTCTGTTTTTATCCGAAGCTGTCTGTTTTTGCCCACCTCCTCCCCTTTTCCCTAAAAGGACAGTGTGGCGGAGCAGTCATCCGACTGCGTGAGATAATCAACGGTGTTAAATGGGCGTCGGCATGTTTAAGTTTTAAGGCAGCAGGACTGGGTTGGTATGAAATTTCTCACTGGAAGTCCAGTAAGAAATGAGAAATTTCATATCTATCTTATTGACTACGTTCAAAATTTTCTTTTGAAAGGTTACCTTTCTTAACTTTTACTTTTAACTTGCATTTCAATTGCTGATTGCTGCGTGTTTCCTACGGTGTTATTGTTCACATTTCTAGTCATATTCTTTTCGCATAGCTTGGGATCATTTTCCATACGTTATGTTTAATAAGTTAGCGTTGTTGTTATTGTCCATACTGCTTTTCCAAGGTTATACATGACTTGTAACTTTATCACCTGTTTTACGACCTTTCGTAAGTTTATTTGACATTGTAAGAAAACTTTATAAATAAACTGTTTTTGTAACCACGGGACAATTTACATTTTATCTACAAGGCTCATGTCCAAGTCTCTCAGTTATTTCAAGGCTGTAACATTTTGCTTGTTACATTTCGCGTTAAAAATATTGTTTCATTTTGCGTCAAAAAGTTGTTGCATTTTGCGTTAAAACGTTGTTACATTTTGCGTCAAAAGTTGTTACATTTCGGGTTAATGTTACATTTCGCGTCAAAAGTTGTTACATTTCGCGTTAATGTTACATTTTGCGTCAATTGTTACATTTTGCGGCGTAACAAGTGCTCCTTTATGAAATTTGTTGGAAATCTTTTTCATAACTCTACAGATCAATTGTGTATGGTTATCCCTTTTGTGACTGCCAGCGAGTCGCGAAAAAACTGCATTTTTTACCACTTCCCAACGTTTGAACTGGTTTTCGGCCAAAATAAACATGGGAATGGCTAAAATGGGGTTTGCAACAAAAAGAGCATATTTTCCCACTAATCGGATGTAATGAAGCAGCTTTTTTTTGTTTGTGCGTGCCAAAATGTCACGGTTTTTGGCGAATCTATTTCCATCTTTTTTCTCTCGCTTTCTTTTTCGTTTGTCTTGTTTTCTTAATAAGCAGCTGTTTTGTGGCTCACTCTATCGTCTTTCTTTCGCATGGAATTGTGGCTGGCTAATTCTTTGGGAAGGTGAAAAATTTAATCTTCAAAGAGCAGTAGCAAGGTACAGGCAGTGGTTTTTTTTCCCAAAATGTTACTTTTTTGTGAGTGTAACATTACATTGTATAGTAAGGATTGGTCAGAATATCCAAAACGAGGTATCGGTGCAAATGTATATCTTTGCTGACGTTGTTGCTTGGCAACTCATCAGCTTAAACTGAACGCTAAATGGGTCCAGGAACGAACAAATGTATCGTTTCATATGGAACGAAAACGACCAAAGCAGTCGTCAAAGTGTTTTAAAGGGACTAAGAAATTACCAAACAAATTTCATAAGAACGAAACAATTGATATTTTTCTAGTCTTGCTAACAACCACAAATCACCAGTACTTCCCCCTCCTTGGGCGCTGCTTTGTTATCATGAATACCTCACCTCACCAGGGAAACATCTGCTATGGCTTTGAGTAGAATCTGCACTGGATGTGCCGTTTAAAAGCGCTTACAACTTGAAATGACGTTGATGTTTTTCAGTTGAGCCCCAACTATAAATCTGGAAAAAATTAAACTTGTAGTCCCACGGCATTAGAATTAGGAGCAACCTATGGTGGGTTGCTTAAAGCTTTATCCACCGAGTATATATTACGTTACTTAATTTTTATATAAATCGGTTTTATTTTATTTTAAAACAGTCGTTGGGCAAGGAAATATCTCAAAGAACAACACAAACACCTCCTGGAACTTGGGCGGTTAGTAAGAAATGTTTGTATGTTTGTGTGCGTGTGTGTGTGCAGAATAACTACATAATCAAATGTTGTCACTGAATTTCATCCAGAGACAGAAGAAAAGAATTTATAAGTTTTCATATGAATTGGAGAAAGTTAGTTTGTTTTAAACCTGCTTTCTGCTGTGTTTGTTTTATCCATTAGAAAACCCTCTTGAGCCAAAAGGCACTGGTAGTGAATCAGACGATCCCGTGATTATGGGCCAGGTCTCCTGGATCTTGCTCGGCGTTTCAATAACCGTGTTTATTGCTATGGTAACAGCATCTGCTTGGTTATGCATGAAAATGAGGAAGCTGAAAAATAGATCTAGAGCCAATGCGAGGGGTTCACGCCATGACATCGGGTCTCTTCGACCAAGATATGACGTGCAGAATGAGTACGTGGTGGTGCCAGACTTCAACTAAACTTTAAGGACGGCTTTCTGTACGTGACCAGCTTACAATCATGTACACCTTATGGACCCAATGCAAACATGGCTGCCGGATTAATATTCCTTTGTTTTTTAAATTAAAATTAGCTTGACTAGCCTCGCTTGAGACAATGTGTTCTTTTGAATTTTGTATGAAAAACGAGGCTAGTCAGGCTAATTTTAATCTAAACAATCTTGCAGTCATTTTTGCATTTGGCCTATAGTTGGCTCCGTCCTTTAATCTAGCAGCTCCTTAAAAGACTATAAAAGTACTAACTTTAGGCCATGTAGGCAGCTCCTTGGACTGATAACATTTAAGCAATAGAAAACGTTTTCCGTGTTTGCTTAGCCTGATATAAACACGAGAGGGGTTGGGAGAATTCGAGACAGTTATGCAAACCCGAGACGAAGTCGGGGGTTTGCATAACTGTCTTAGTTATTTTATAAAATAGATCAATCAACCCAGTAATACAAATAAACTGTTTTATCCTGTAGTAATACACCAGTCACAGGAGGCAGGGAATCAAGACGGAGAAAGAGCAACTCCTCCCCCCGGCTGTTTTTTCAGCCTTGTGCCTTCTCTTTTCTTTACCACTCCACCCAATCGAACTGACTGCATGAAACTGGGCGATCGCTCGCCTAAACATACGGCCACACTGTACTGGCTATATAATTTTCTTGTTTAAATAAACAATTTAACTGCGAACACTCTGTAGTTATTTGACCAATTTTAAAGGTAATTTATACCGCAGTCAGGCCCATAGCCGCCCCCCCCCCCCCCCCCCCTTACCCCGTATACATGTAAATGGCACAAAATCTAAGTTCACGGTTTATTCAACCCACGGCCAATTCAAGCCACAGTTTATCCTGGCCGTGGAATTTTGTGCTGAGCTTATCAAAGCCGCAGCTTACCTTACCTTACGTTGTCCGCGGCTTGCTAAAGCTTATGCTGAGGTAGTGAACAAATGCTGCGCATGCGCTGTTACCGCCGAGAGACGCGCGCTGCAGGGGCGTTAAAATGCACGAGAGAACCGGACATTTTGTACACCCATCGCTATAACATCTCTTTCAAGCACTTAATTGATCGCTGACAAACTTTTCGTCGAGGTTTTCGCAGACGTTTCGCAACAGCCTAGCACTAATCTTGACCAAAATGTTATTTTGAAACGAAAAAGACAGTGTAAGATATGGCGATTTTCCTGACCAAAGCCAATCGTTTCGTTCTAAAAATTATTGCAAATTACACGAGACACCAAAACAAACTACGTCATCATTAGACTGGTCTGCCCGCGAACCATTAAAGCCGTGAACCCCATATCAGCAGTTTGCGTCTTATGTAAGCCGCACTCGTATAAACGGTTCCTTTTGCGTCCTATATGCCGCGGCTTATTTTCTCTCGTATAAACGGCACCTTCATATTTTCAAGCACAGGAGGATCCGTGATCCACCCCTTGTGATTGGCTGTTAAGCAGCCAATTGGAAATCTAGAATTTCCTATTCCTATTTCAATAGATAAATAATAAATGTGAAAGCAACAACAACAACAACAATGTATTTATTTACAATACATGTACTTTATTCCCCGCAAATAGCTACAATTATGCTAATCCAAGCACGATAAAAGGCATAAACAGCACGCCTCTATATACAACTAATTACGTATCAGGTTATAACTTCTTCAAATATTCTAGTAAAATATGTAACATTCAAATGATTATCTTCATTATTTAGAACACGTAAGGTCAATCACATAAGTCCAACATTAAGCCAGTCAGTCACCTCTCACTATCCTGGCGGACTATCACCCCTTAAAGAGGATTGTCACCTCTTACTATCCTGGCAGACTATCACCCCTTAGAGAGGCTTGTCACCTCACACTTCCCTGAGGGATTATTACTCCTTAGAGAGGATAATCATCTCTCATTACCCTGGGGGACAATCAACCCTTAGGGAGGATTGTCACCTTTTGCTACCCTGGGGCACTATTACCCCTTTCAGAGGATTATCACCTCTCACTACTTAGGCAGACTATCACCCCTTAAAAACGATTGTCACCACTCACTACCTTTGGGGATGATCACTCCTTAGAGAGGATTATCTGCACCTCTCATTACCCTGGGGGACTATCACCCTTTAGTTAGGATTATCACCTTTCACCTCCCACTACCCTGGGAGACTATCACCTCTTAGAGAGGATTATCACCTCTCTGATCTTTACCTTGGGGGACTATCACCCCTTAGAGAGCATTATCACCTTCCACTACCCTGGGGGACTATCACCCCTTAGAGAGGATTATCACCTCTTTCTACCCTAGAGGACTATCACTCCTTAGAGAGGATTATCACTTTAGCCTACGTGTAGCCGCATCACCCTTTAGAGAGGATTATCACCTCTCACTACCCTGGCAAATTATTACAGAAGGAACCACGTCTTACACCTTTTTCTCTACGAACGAACCACGACGCATCCGACGCCACATCTCCTGTTCATCTTCCAATCTATTTACATGACCCAGTGCAATGAATGTAACATGTAATACATCGGTGAAACTAAATGCCACCTCAGTGAGAGCACCAATGCTCAATAGCAAAAGCCAAGAACCCAAATCACTTTTATCAACTGCCGTTTCAGACCACGTCTCCCTTCCAGATCATTCCATCAAGGACATAGAACTAATTCCATTAGAACTAATAAAGGCAAAACACTTGAACCCTATGGGAAGCACAGACAAGATGAAATTTAATCTATTCACTTGACATATATTTTTAAGTAACCTCTTTTTCCAAGTTTTTGTCCATTGTTTTCCTGCACCAATCACATTTTATTTCTGTATTATTTTATATACTGTAGCCGTTCATTCTATCCTCACTTAGATTTTCCAGCCCCTGATGAAGACCAGTTTTGTCTAGTCGAAATATTGGGCAAATAAATTTGTAAACCTTAGCTGTCCGATCAACCTTGCCTTAGATTTTAAGTGTTAAATTATCACCCCTTAGAGAGGATTGTCCCCTCCCACTACCCGGGGGATTATCACCCTTTTGAAAGGATTATCATCTCTCATTACCCTGCGGGACTATCACTGCTCCTGCGGGATTACCACCTATCAAAACCCTTGCAAAAAATCGCCCCTTAGAGAGGATTGGCACCTCTTAGTAACTTGGGGGAATATAATTCCTTAGAAAGGATTACCCCCTTTTTTTTAACTCTAGGGGACTATCACCCCTTAGAGAGGATTATCACTTTAGCCTACGTGTAGCCGCATCACCCCTTAGCGCGGATTATCACCTCTAACTACCCTGGCAAATTATCACCCCTTAGAGAGGATTGTCACCTCTCACTACCCTGGGGGATTATCACCCATTTGAGAGGATTGTCATCTCTCACTACCATGGGGTACTATCACCCCTTAAAGAGGATTATCACCTGTCACTACCCTGGCAAACTATCACCCCTTAGAGAGGATTGTCACCTCTCACTACCCAAGGTACTATCACCTTTTAGAAATGATTATCACCTCTCTTTACCCTGGGGGATGCTCACCCCTTAGAGAAGATCATCACCTCTCATTACCCTGGGAGACTATCACCCGTTTGTGAGTATTTTCACCTTTCAGTACCCTGGGGGAATATCAGCCCTTAGCGAGGATTATCATCTATCACTACCCTGGGGGATGATCAGTCCCTGGCGAGGATTATCACCTCTCACTTCCCTGGGGGACCATCAACCATAGAGTCTGAGAGGATTACCACCTCTCACGACCCTGGGGGATGATCAGTCCCTGGAGAGGATTATCAACTCTCACTTCCCTCGGGGACTATCAACCCTTAGAGTCTGAGAGGATTATCACCTCTCACGACCCTGGGGGATGATCACTCCTAAGAGAGGTTTATCACTAGGGAACTATCACCCCTTTGAGAGGATTATCACCTCAGTCTAACTACCTTGGGGGATGATCAGCCCTAGAGAGTATTATTACCTCTCTCCATGTAGATTTTGGATTATTACACCCATGTTGTCTATGTTTGGAGTACTTTATCAATTTGTACTTTTCTCCTCAATCATTCTGGTGAAGTTCTTTGCTTTTATAAAACTAAAGGTTCTGGTTTGGTTACATTAATTATGCATACAAGACTTCTTAACTGGTAAGAACATCACTTTTAATCAAAGCCTGAAAACATAAAGTTTTGCTTTGTTTGGGAAAATGGTTGCATCAAGATAAACAACAACAGCTTTATAACGACAACATGGGGGGGGGGGGGGGGAATACATTCCATAAAAAACATATTCAAGTGACTACAGGTACCTCCATTGCCATTTAAAGAGATATTTGAGAAGTTCAGTTTCTTTCTCCAAGGGCAAGTCAGCATTTTGAGGTTTTGGCATTCTTGCCTACAGAGCCTTCTTTCTTTATCAAACGGCCTTTTAAACTAACTGCACATGATCAGCAATTAATTCCCTCCCGGACAAGGCTGAATGAACATTATCATATAATACTAATATTTGTCTCATGAGCAGATCCACACTTGCCCCTGAGACGATCTTCACATGTTCTATTCGTCTGAAGAAGACTGATAGAACGTCAGTGTTGTCAGGGTTGAACAAAACTCATAAGTCAGACAAACTTAATTGTGATTGACATAGCAGTTTTGTGAACTTAATATGCCCAGTTTAGGGGTATAGAATGGTAAATTTGAGACCTTGAGAGACTGCGAGACCCCGGTTTCGAAATTAGATCCCAAAACTTAAAAAAAGATGAGACTCCGAGACACAAGATCATCTTAAAATGAGACTTTAGGACCTATCACGAATGCTTCTGAAATTTCGAGATCAGGCAAAAATTTTTCGAAACCAACGTTTTTCAAGGAACTACTCACCACCCCTCAGTTTGGTAAGACTCACAAAAGGTTTTTATGATTTAACCCTGGCCTACTAGGGCAGTATTTGCTGACAAAATAATTACCATACAGATTTCCTGGCTTTCCATAAGGGATTCTACAGATCCAGTAATGCGTTTTTTAGTGCCATTAATTAAGTAGCAACGGGTTTAAGGGATGCACATTTCTTCTCACTGGTATCTGCCTTTACACGATACAGATACGTGTCAGTGTTTGCCTCCCAACTTGCTACACTAGCTATCTTCCCTTTAGCAAGAGCATGACCCAACAAACTACAGCTAGCTTGTTTAAGACGGTCCAGACAATCTTCTTTTATTTGTTTGTTCACCTTGCACTGGGTCTCGACGGTGGCCTCAAGTCGCTGTATAATGCCCTCAGCGATCCGCACATAATTGTCCGGCTCGATCTCGTCACGACTTTTGTGCTTTTTCAGTTCCTTTAATGTTAAACGCCGAGCTTCATATATGCACGTCGATATTAGTGATTTTAGCTGGTACTTTTGGCCATAGACAAGCATTGATAGAACGTCATCTTCCGTTCTTGCTTTGACCATGAAAGCCATAAACCTTTCGCACTTGTGAGCAATAGATTCTATTTGATATTCATGAGCAAGTTCAAACAAAAAATAACAGTTGTTCTTTGTGACAGGCTTCTCCTCCATAGATGGACACATAATATGTAGCAATTCCTTTATTTCGCTTGCTTTTTTTCCAGGAAGGTGGATTTCACTGCTATACTTCTCCTTGAATTCTGACGTAAACATGTTCTCAAACACTGGCGACCAATATGCTAGTGTGCCCCGGTGAGCGTGAAATTTTTTATCTTCCACTACAAGAACTATATCGCTTAACTTCCAAGGAACTGAAAAATCAACTGGGTTGTTGACTAAATTTTTGTTTTTCGCGGCCATTTTCCCTTACTTGAAGTACGATGCTGAACAAAACAACTGACTACAACTGGGAGTTTTGCTGGACAACCTTCAGTTGTAGCTTTCAAAATGGGGGCTGCTCTCGAAGACTTCAGGCCGAAAAAACGTTCTGCGCAAGTCTTGCGCAAGCTTCTGATCATTCCTTATCGCAGGCTCAGGCTTTTCTGTTGACTGTGTTTGTTTGCCACTGGAGTTCATTCTAAGTGAACTGCTCGAGATGCGAACGTTTCACGTTTACTCCTTGTAAAGTATTTTTGTTTGACATGTTTGCTTTTCTTACGTCACTTGAAAATTACTTTGGATTCAGAACAGCCAATGTTAAAGAAAAAACAGATCATTCCGTCAGTCTGAGGTGGAATAAAAAGTTTTGAACATTTCCAAAGAGGCGAGTATTTTTTTCTGATAGTGCATTCGATTAATTTGTGAGTTGATTTCGCCGGGCTGAATTAAAACCCGCTTGTATCCTTTTATTAGTAGTTACGGTTACTTTTTTTACATGTGTTATTTGTCTTCAGTCAAAGAAACATATTGTTTCAAAAGTAGGTTGAGTTTGATCGTGCGGGTGAACGTAGTCCTGAATAGGACTGTTGTTAGTTATAACGCATGGATGATGCGAGTGAACAAACTTGTGCGCTTATTGACTGACTTTCTCGGAAATAGAAGGCCACCAAGCTTACTCAAAAAGAAAAGACTACTTCGAGTCATTTTTCTGTTGCCCAAGTTATACATGCTGTAATAGTCGGAGTTTTTTTTTCATTTCTCATTACATAGTTTTGTCTTCCAGTGCACTGTGAAAGTTTCTGTTCTTTATAAGAAATAACTTTCTGCACGCAAATTTTCCTTTTCACTCGCTCTGAAGTAGAGCTGAACGATAACTGCCGGCAGTGGCTTTCAAAACAATTGACTCTTTTCCCGTAAAAACAATTGCTTGAGCTGAATTTGACAGAGGCGAGCAAAACAAACCCTTATGTGCAGTTTTCTGTACTTTCTAACGATTGGCTGAGTTTAATGTGCTTGAATGAAGACCCTCTCATGGACCAGCTAATATCATGGCTTTGCTGCCAAGTTGCAACTGATCTTTTGCTTTTAAGATCTTTAGCTAGGTTGATTTCGTACAGAAAATTCATTTCTTCATACTGATGTCAGCAAGAAGTTTTTGCAATAATGTAACTTTAACTTTGTTTGAAGGAAATCCTACTTAAGCGTACGTTTTTGACAGATGCTGTAGCTGACGCATGTTCAACTTGACAACACAAAGCAAAATTTATCTGCGCCTAAAACGATATAGTTGCTTTGAAACCGATTTTGGGGAAGATTTTACTGGAAAAAGATCGACTCTTTTTCTACCTAAATTTGAGGATTTTGTTTCTATTTCAGTGATCTCCTAAGCTACAAGTCTCCGATCGAGCGTGGGTTTTAAAATATCAGCTCGAGTGCGACAAATTTCAGTGACCTCAAACACATTGTGGGCATGCGTTACAGTCAACCCAAGTCAAGCGTACCCCCCAAGATTACATTAATGAATTTATTCTTCGAAAGTC
>NC_133204.1:43442322-43464822 GCF_958299795.1 Porites lutea
CAGGAAAACAGAATTTTCCTGAACATGATATAGACTATTCAAAAGAATCCAAAATGCCAGAATACTGAGTCATTCGAACGCCCTAATTTGATCTCCAAATCGTGCTACTAAAAATGTCGAATCTTCCGTGATCCTACCAACGTTCGGGCTTTGTTTTCTCGGTACAAATTAGGGGAATTATCCTCACTGAGCTTGCGAACTTTCAGCAGGCATATATCAAGCCCATGAAAAGTCAACCTACCAAAGAATTAAGCGTCCTTGTGATGGGATCAGGACTATGGGTAAATGTAAGGTCCTTCGCTTCGCTATAACTGAATTAGTGGTCGCTGTTTATAAATACTCTTTAAAAATGTTCCTTTATGCTATACTGTGCTTTATCACGGTATCCGCGATTATGACCTGTAAATAATATTATTCATCATCCGCTGTTATTGCAGCACAATCCATAAAATAAACGCAGTGCGTTCGTGAGAAAATCTGTGTAAATGGACATAAACCATGCAACTCCAGAAATGACGTGCTTACACCGCCACAGTTTGGATAGTACATTCATCCTTCTAGTTATTTGTGGAAGCATTGGATTATCAGCTCAACAATCTGGCGGTAGGTGAACTTTATAAGATATTAGTATACGTGTGTGAGAACCGTAAAACTGAGCGAACGGATAAAGTTTAAGTTAATTAGATTCGAGAAATGAAAGAAGATAAATATGCAAACAGCCTCGTCAATATTCTCATCTGTGTGAAATTTCACATGTGAGATACTCGGAGAAATGTTCTGTACTAAAATTTATAAAGCTGATAAAGCTTTGTATTGAGACGCCACATTGTTGTCACCTATGAAGGTTACCCATATGGCGGCCAAAAACTGACTGAAACATCTGCCAGGAAAGCGTGAATTTCATTCCAAAAAGAACCTGAGGAACTCATAAAACATTGATGTTAGAGTTCCTATGATGAAAACGCTCTTCAGATTGCAAAATCTCAAAAAAAGACAAGTCACTTTTTGAACCCACGACTCTCGACCGCCTTTTAAGATTCTTTTAAATGCTGCGTAATGAAGATCAATTGTACCCTTTCGATTACAAATTAAACTAAACTTAAACCCTTTCAAACTAGAATTTATTAAAGTATAGGACGGCGTTTATCTGCTCCGAATACTTTATGAAAGTTTTTAAAATGGGAACTTCGCTGGCTGTCCAGAATCCTGGATCACTATTATTCGTAACAGTATTCGTAATAATACTTCTGATACATAAATTTTGTATCTCGTTGAGAAATTAAGTGAAAAGGTGTTTTTTTCTTTTCATGATGTAATGCTGTATGCTCATAAAACGTGTCGACCTGGTCAAAAGAGAGAGAAAAACATAACAATCAATACTTGGAAGTGATGCGAGTATAAGATTGTTTACAGGAACTTGTCAAAATAGAAACAAGGACACTTTTCAGAAACAACTCGGTTTAAATTTTCCTTTATTGGTCAATTTTCGGCCCGTAAATTACTGTATCGTGGAGGGAAGTTTAATTCTGTGCTTCAACTGTGGCTATAAAAAATTTATTTGTACAGTAGTTTTTAAACTTTAAGTTTAACCCTTGTAACTTTGTAACGCACTTTTGTTTTCTCAGTAAAATTTTAAAATCATACTTGATTTTCAAGGCCCGTAAAATCCTACCTACGGGCCTATTTCTTGTTACTTCGGCGGAGCGCGAAGTTTAGGCTTCGCAACGCTTAGGAATGTCCCAAAGTTGCTTTTTTTGGGGACAAGATTGGGCACGCAAGGTCCGTCGGCATCGATCTGAATCAGCTATCTGACGAAGTGAGAGCCGAATTACTTCGGGATACCTCGAGATCATTTCGAGTTGACTGATTTATTATTTAATTTATTTATTCGTGGAAGAAAGAAATATTATTTTGGCTTGCCCAGGGTTTGAACTGGCTTACGTGTCACCCGTCATATCAGATGAGACTCTAAATTTAGGTGATTAGCCGATTGCGCCACTGCGAGGCAAGGTAACTTGAGACGTGAAAATAATAATAATAATAATTTATATAGCGCTATTCAGCTACTCTTTCATAGCGCTTTACAATGATCAGGTTAACGTAGAACCTAAAAGCTAAAAAATATAATAAAATACCGAGATAAATTAGTTACAAAGCCTTTTAAATATATATACATTATACAAGAAATGAAAGTTAAAAATCTAAGGTCTAAAAATACTAAGATAAAATTACAGATAATGAAAGAAATTAAAAAAAAAAAAACGTGTATTAAAAATAAAAGTTAAAAACAATAGTCTTCTTTAAAAAGGTAAGTCTTCAAATGTCTTTTAAAAATAGCGATTGATGGAGATTTACGAATGCTAAAAGGCAAGTTATTTCATTGCCTTGGCGCAGCAATGCTGAACGCCCGATCTCCATAAGTCTTTAGTTTAACCAGTGGCACAGTGAGCAGTTCTTGCCCACTGGAGCGTAAAGACTGAGAGTACTTACGATGGCTCAAGAGACTAGAAATGTAAGACGGTGCTTTGCCATTGAGTACTTCATAGACTAATAACAGGAGCTTAAAAATAATACGTGAATGTACGGGGAGCCAGTGTAGCTTAAACATTATTGGGGTAATCGAATCATACTTCCCTGTTAACGTGACAATGCGAGCTGCCGTATTCTGAACACGCTGTAGTCTACAAACTAAGTATTTTGGAACACCATATAGAAGTGAGTTACAGTAGTCAAGCTTAGAACTAATAAGAGCATGGATGAGACTCTTTGAGCAGATTCCTGGGTGAGAAATTTGCGAATCTTTGATATACTCTTGAGAGAGAGAAAAAAAAATAGCCATAAGTTATGCACGAGGTATGGGAAAGGATTCGGCACGCAAGTTTATTACTTGTCGGCTTGTTTTGGGTATTCGACGTAGTGACACCGAAATGAGTTGGAGATATTGCGAGATCACTTCTAGTTCTTTCGGCTTCAATAAATATTTGAGGAGGAGGGCAAAGTATTAGGCTGATTTAGCAACAGAACGGAAACGTCAGTTGACGACGGCGCGCACAAATCAGACAACTGGCTTGTCCAATGGCACAGAGGAAAATTGGGCACGGGAAGTCGAGTTTAGTCCTTACCGCGCGCTTTCCCGTCGTCAAATGACGTTCCCGTTCTGTTGCTAAATCAGCCTAACAAAGGATTTACGACGCTGAAGAATGCCGTTTTAAACTTGTAGTTTGCTTCCGAAGTGAGGCAGAAGTTGTTCGAGATATCTCAAAATCAGTTTTAAGAAAGTCAAGATAACACAAGTTACATGCCTTCATGGAAAACACTTTGGGGACAGAAATGAAAGTGAAAAGATCTCGATTACCGGAGATTATTGCAGCAAGAGTGATTCGAAAGAGGAAGATCGAGGAAAAGGTACGGTCGTTTGCGTTACGCGTAGACGAAGTGATTCGGAAAGCGATAGATTGTCAACAAGGAGAAGCAAAACGTAGTTATCGTAGTTTCGCAACCGTTCTGATAAGCATCATTATCAGTTTTCTTCTTTTAGCTTTGTTTGGAAGAGTAGGTGTTTTTATACTCGTTCTTGTATCGCGTGTTATTGCTTTTCATAAAGCTTATGTTGCGATGTTGTGGAGTTTGTGCATTTTCAGCAAGTTTTGTAAGGGAGTGTACTGATGTTAGTTAGGTGGCTGGGGAAGGTGTGGAGTTAACTGTAAATAAAGAAAGTGTTGTTGTAGAGGAAACTGAGATCTCGTCTTGCGCAATTTATGACAGAAATTATAATCGAAACGCGGTCATGCACTTAGCAGACTTCCGGTGAAGAGGTTAAGACGTGTCTTACTCAAAGGAGAAAAGTAAGGGTATTTGTACGGAAGGGTATAAGGAAAAATATCATTTCTTACTATTCCCCCGCATTCACAATTAATTCCACACCACGACGCCGAAGTGCACGCTTCCATAGCGTCTTGTTTCAAAAGCGTTTATTGCTACTTTATTAGACGTTTTTGAGGTCCGACTACTGTAAATTAAGGAACATCCATTTCCCACCGCGATTTATGGGGCGTGTACGTCGCGCTTGGGTTATAAGATACAGTAACTAAGAACTTCAGAATCGACTGATAAAATGTCTCTTAACGTATATGACAAACAAAAACCACATCGGAGTCTGATATAGCCTGCCACGCAGACAAAATTTAACCCTTCTTAGTAACGCCTGTGAGGCAGCGCTGAGATCGTTATTCTGAGCCCCCAACGGATTCAGTAACGTACCGGAAGTGCGTCTTCGAATTTCCCTCCAGCTCGCCTGCGAAAACTGCCGTTTCTCCTCGCTCCTCGCCGTTGGGGACGTTTCGCGAGGAGGAACGTCTGCGACTCAGTGACAGAAATTCCATACTGGTGATGTAAAATCTGTCCGGAATCTTGTGATAAGCGCTGATTGAATTGTGGGATATATTCTTCTTTAGAAGAAGCATTTGGGTTTTACTGGAGCTCGTTCGCAGATGAACACAACGCATTACCAAGACGTAAAGTCCTTAAAATTGAACAAATTTGAATTTGGAACCCCATGACTACCGGATTTATTATGTAATCATTGATTTACGCCATCAGTATGGAAGTTCTGTCGCTGAGTAGCAGACGCTCCTCCTCGTGAAACGTACCTACCGACGAGGAGCGAGGAGAAACGCCTGTTTTCGCAGACTACCCTTTAGCTCGATTAGCAACTGAACACTGGCTTTTTAACAGGCCAATCATGGTAGGTACTCAAATCCTGGAACACAGCTGGGACCCAGAACAAGGATTTCTGGGCTCTTACGCAGCCTTAAGACTTAACGAGAAGTTTCGTTTCGTCTGTTGCACAGGTTAAGACTAATAATGAAAGATTTCTTTTCTTTGTGACAGATCCAACTGTCCAGTCACGTACTAACATCACAGGAGGTATGATAATCTTTTTCAACCCTACTAGTGGCACGTAGTTTGGTACTATCCTGTTCCTGCTGCCATGGACGATATGAGGTTTCATATTTCAACATAGACCTCTTTCAATTAATGTATTCTTTTATATTAATGATAATTAGCCTTCCTGACCTCGTTTGAAACTAAGGATTGTTTTGCATTTTGCACATGCTAACGAGGTCAAAAAGGCTAGTTATCATACATATAAAAGATTTAATCAAGACCGCCATTATGAAAAGGGTCTGTACAGTTGGTTTTATCAAGAAATTGTGCTTTTTACCGACTTCGCTACTAACCCAGCGCAACGTTTGGTTACTAAAAAAACCCAGACTTTTAATCATTCCAACAAAGTTGATCCTCTCCTCTCTTCCAGTATAACATTCAATTTACCAGAACGCAATTCAAGAGTTTCAGAGGGGGTTACCAATTGTTTATTAAAATTAGCTAAGAAGCTTTTTCAGTCTAACATCCTCAAATTTACAAAATGCACCACGAGACAAGTTTGTAAAGTGAAAAAAGCATTTTCCATGTTTTATGTTAATTTGTGCAGTGGCACTCAACCTTGTCTTAATGCGAGTTGTCAGCCAGTGAGCGTTCGTCATGTCCTCTTCTCTGTAGGATTGAAAATGTTCCTTCACTTTCTCACCAACCGTTACCTGCCTTTTCAGTGAAACCATTCATTTTATTATTTGAATGGTTTGAATGGTTCAATTTACTAGAACGCAATTCAAGAGTTTCAGAGGGGGTTACCAATTGTTTATTAAAATTAGCTAAGAAGCTTTTTCAGTCTAACATCCTCAAATTTACAAAATTCACCACGAGACAAGTTTGTAAAGTGAAAAAAGCATTTTCTATGTTTTATGTTAGTTTGTGCAGTGGCACTCAACCTTGTCTTAATGCGAGTTGTCAGCCAGTGAGCGTTCGTCATGTCCTCTTCTCTGTAGGATTGAAAATGTTCCTTCACTTTCTCACCAACCGTTACCTGCCTTTTCAGTGAAACCATTCATTTTATTATTTGAATGGTAATAGCAAATGATTATGTTCCCAGATTTAATCGAAAGAGTGACAAACTATTTCGCTACGGCTTGTTCTAGGACTAAAAGAGATAATATATTCTTTGTTGCAGAATTGAAAAATTTCCCCCACTAGTTCACTAACAATATTATCTGCCTTTTCAGAAAAACCAAAATTCGTATTTCCGGATTTAATAAGGAAGACCAAAAAAGAATTACGTGCAGGAGATAAGTTTGAATTAACGTGTGAGGCTATTGGTAAGCCTACACCGATTGTCACGTGGTACAAAGACGGCAAGATATACGAAAGGTTTCATGACGGTCAGAAACCGGGTCCTCACGACTACCAACTAGAATTCAATGGGTTGGACATTGCGGACAGCGGATCATACATGTGTAATGTGTCTAACGAGTTAGGGTTTTTGACTTTGACTTACAATCTTACAGTCCAAGGTTAGTGTTTTGTGTGTGCTATACTTATAACCTTTCTCATTATCGTCAGTTGGCTGTTATACAGGCGGCTTCAAGGGTTTTCCAGCATTCAACTTCGTTTTGGACAGCTCCTAGGCTGGTACTTATATGCAAGTTAATAGAGACTTTAAGATCCAGCGACTCAACTGCAACAAGAACGTGAGAAAAAAAAGGTTTAATAAGCAAAACAACTGATAACTTTGCACTTGCATGACAGTTTTTTCCACATTTCTTTGCCGTTTTTGCACGACTACGACGTGACAATGCCTAATTTCGCGTTTTATGGAGAACGTAAACAAGAAACGAAGAAATTTTATTTCTCTTTCTGAACTTAGATATAGTCCCTTGGAATTCAACTTCAGGAGGGTTCGCCTACATTTGACAAAGTAAGCGGCAAGGAATAATCAAGATAAGACTGAAAGAACGCAAAAATTCACTTTTTAAGCGACGTTCTCGTTGCCTTCGGTCTATAAGTCTCTTAAGGTCTATAGATCTTTGCATTTGTTGTTGGAGTGACCTCCTCTCCCCTTTCGACCGTCTTTTCCCTTGAGTTGGTTTTTTTACCTATATGTATACAGTATTTGCCCCTTCAGGACGGCTGATATCAACGGGCGTCCTGGCCCCAGATGTTCAAAAGGCGAAATGGCTATCCACTGTATAAAAATCTAACTAGTGGATAACGCAATTGGTTTCCATAATCCTTATCCGCTGGATAGTGATTTATCCGCCCGGTGGATAGCGCTATTCACTGTTTGAACAACCGTGGCCTGAAAAACCGAAGTTAAATGCACAAAAATATGAAAACGTAGATATTTGAAAAATGAACTATGCAGCAAAATTACAAAATAACAGTCCTCAGCATAATAAAAGGTCTTTATTATATAGATACTGATGAAATACCAGGATTTTTCCTTTTACTGAAAAATCATATCTTCATAGCGCGCAGTGAAGATACTTTTTTTATCTTTCAAGTGTGAGGATATTGGTATCGCCATGGTTACTAACATGATAAGCCAATTACAAGAGAGCTTCCCGCTCAAAAAAAATATATCTAAGTATTATTGTCTTTATTTCTCCTTTATAACTTTATATCCGAGTTTCATAACATTTTTGTGGCCGGCATTTTGCGATAGGTGACCACTTTAATTGCACCATTTTGCTGTTTCGAAAATGAATATAAAATAAAGATGTGTTTTATGTAGGAATTTCATCAGTATCTATAAAATAAACAGAACATTACATGGCCGGTTAGGTATATATGTTGGCTGTTTCGCCATTATCCCCATAAAGGATAATCCTACCAAATGTCAGTTGCTACAAGTGACTATTTTCATGAGAGGTTTCTCCTCCTCTAGGTCGGTGTTTGTGTGTTTTTGTGTTTCAAGGTTAATTGCTCGTGATCGTAATCATGATTGACGGCAGAGGAAAACGCAATTGTGAGTTCGCATGTTTGTGAAAAGCGCAGTAATACAGTTCCCTGTTTTGTACGTTGCTATAGCTGATACGATAGCGGTGCTCTGCAACGGGATCTCGTTCTTGTAACGCCTTAGCACACTAGCTTGCCTTTCCACCTCACCTTTCCCTTCATCTACGTTATAACTGGTTATTCGCCAACCAACCCGCGCATCCTCAAAGTCGTCGATGTTGTGTGGCCTCCTCAACTCGTAACCTAGTTGTAACTTTCGTCTTCAAAAGATTTCAGACTCTTTTGTTGTCTTAAATTGGAAATAAAAATACTGCTGGGTAAGAGTTTTGTCTTCTGTGGGCATTTACCTCTTAGTCAAGGAGAAGGTTACTTATCTCTGTTCTTACTGGTGACTAATTGCTACCTTACTTCCTTTTACCTTGACTTTCTACTTTTTCATTTTTTTCTCCTTTCAGACTTAATTCGCAGCCAGCCCAACATATTGATAATATGGGAACAGAAGTCTCCCATCTATGTCGGTCAAAACGTGGAGATCTTCTGCACAATAGTGACCAAGGACCCAAACACGAAGTACCACTGGTATCACAGCGACACGAACACCATCCCGAATGACGAGAACTTGGGCGTTTTAATTGATCCACGACTGTACGAACAACCAGCGTATAACGGGGGAGATGAGAAGTTGGCGCATGTGAAATTTACTCTGACGTTGCAAAATGTGACGATCGATCAGTCCGGACTTTATGGGTGTCAAGCCGAAAACCGTATCGGCTATGAGTCACGTCAGACCAACCTTACAGTCACACACAGATCTATTATTATACCACCAGTATTTGCAGGTATGAAATATCTCGTACTTACAGGTATAAAGTAAATCTTTTTATTGTATAAACACCAATGAAATACCATGTGAGCTTTCGCGCGAAAACTTGATATCTTCACATGTGAAAATATCACCTTTGCTATGGCTACATAATGAATCACGCCTTTGAAACCAAATAACTATTAAAGTGAAATGGTCTGGTATTTTATTGGATGGCCGCTTGGAGATACGAAATTTCTCTTCTCGTGTTGAAAAAATATTTCACTCGTTCGCAGCGCTCACTCGTGAAATATTTTTCAACACTCGAAGAGAAAATTCGTATCTCCGTGCGGCCATGTAATATCCTCTATTGGTAATTCCTAAGTGGTAGAATGGGAGCATTTGTAAGATATTTACATTTTGTTTGTACACTATCATAAGATCTACGAAGATGATAATGATAATGATGAAGGAGCTCGTGGTTGATGATGATCATCACGAGTAACCTTTCACTTAGAAGATGGGAGGGGAGGGAAAGAATTATTACAATTTAAAACAACAACAACAACAAAAACAGAAAGAAACTTATCTAGAAATTTAGTCGATCCTGTCTCGCTCCTATGAATAAAGGGCTTCTTTATTTGGAAGATTATCTACAATGATTACCCACTTTGATTTTTTTTTTTTTTTGCACTACTGTATGTGAGTGAGAGAGTCAGATCGTAGAGTCTGTTATTGTCATCTTCTTACTTAGTCAACTGAAATTAAATTGATTACAAGAAAAGGTTACTGTTACATACAATATCAATCTGGCGTTTCTTAGAAGGGCTAAGAGTTTTGGGGGACCTAAATTAGAAGGAAGGCCAACATATTTGGGCCCTCGTTTTAGACTTTTTGTCGCCCCCACCTCCCTCCCAGAAATGAATGACCATTCCTACAAATGAATTCCGGCATAGGTTTTCTGAGTTACGCACATTTAGTATTCATAAAAATCTTCCGTGTTTACTACCCAGATACCTTAGCAGGAACACTTACAGAATGGCCAGTAAGTCACTCAGTCATGTTAAAGTGTGACGCATATATCGGAGGCAGCACCTCTTAAATACACCTGGCTTAAAGACGGGAAGATTTTAAGAGCGAGAATATTGGACCCATACCTGAACACTTCAATTTGGCATTTACATTGGGAGCTACCGTTGAGTGGCGAACATCCCATTTACTGAAATAACGCAACAAAGTCCGGAGGGTGACCCCTTTTGAAAATGGGTGAAAAATGAAAATTGAAATTTAACTCCCTAGTGTGACGAATTTTGGCGTGGTTCAAGCTTTTTTTAACCTATAAAACTATGAATTGCGAGACAGAATAAGTCGATTTAGGTCTTCCCCTTAAACAAAAGACCTACCTAGGAATCATTACCTGTAAATTTATGGCCTATGACTGTGGTCTAAATTTGATTAGATTTTTTGCGGCTGTAAATATAAGTCTATTAGCTCGGCGCGACCGAGAACAAATCCAGCAAATGGCCAGAGCGGGACTCGAACCCGGGACCACCGGATTGCGATTTTCTTATAAAAATAAAAAAACAACACCGAACAAACCAAAATAGGAAAAAAAATGCGGAGTTTTTGCAAGTTGCAGCCCTTGCCCCTTTTAGCTACTTTTTCTAACCCATGTGCTGTGTTTGTTTTATCCATTAGATATTCCTCTTGACTCAAAAGACACTGCTAGAAAATCAGGCGATCCCGTAATTTTGGACAAGGTCTCCTGGATCTTGCTTGGCGTTTCAATAGCCGTGTTTGTAGCCATGGTAACAGCATTTGCTTGGTTATGCAGGAAAATGTGGAAGCTGAAAATGAGTTCTAGAGCCAATGCGAGGGGTTCCCGCCATGACATCGCGTCTCTTCGAGCAAGATATGACATGCAGAATGAGTACGTGGTGGTGCCAAACTTCAACTAAACTTTAAGGACGCTCGTTTTAAAATCCCCGGCTATTTTGTATGGAAGTGAAAAACTTACGATCATGTACAGTATGCAACTCCTTCAATTTACAATCGGGAATCGAAGCTCCTTCATAGACTAATATTACCAACTTTAGACCATTTTTAGACGCTTGACTTATAAACTTGCAGAAATATTAAACTCAGTAAAACAGATCCATTGTTTTAGCCTGCAGTGATGCTGGAGGGTCGCAATGCCTCACCGGAGGAAAAAGGACACCAGACTCCTCCCAGCACCTCTCGTTGTTATTTTTTCCTTATTCCCACTAGATCATTCTCCACCTTCTCCAGACCCGACTGTTCAAAGATGAATTGCCTCATGATGGGCTTGATTTCTGCCGCCACTCTCTCGTGGCCAGATCTGGGAAGGGTGGGCTCATTTCTAGCAGCAGTCGGCAGTCGATTTTAGAAAATTGCCATTTTACTCATGTAGCCAGCTTGCCATGCAAATTTATTGGGACAAACAAACATAAACATAAGTAAAAGGTACAACTCCCGCAGGATCGGTTTGGAACACCAACATGGCCGCCGTTAGGTTTTGGGATATCAATATGACGGACGTGACGTCATGTGAAAACGCTCTTAAAACGTGGCACTTTTTGTCTTTGATTTCTCCTCTGACGATTGTAATACCCCGGAGCAATTGGAAACAATGGTTATGCAATTTTATTTGTTTATTTTTTTTTTGGAGGGGGGGGGGGGGGGGTGCGGGGGGGCGTGGAGGGAATAAACAAGGTGCATTATGGTCTATGTGAGAATGGTGAATACTGAAAGGACACTCTACAATTTCGTTTCTAGGGTTTACTCCTCGTATCCCGGAACGAAAGAGATGAGTGTAGGATTCAGTGTTCAATTGGTAACCAGGACGCTAAATACCTAAATTAAAATTACATAGAAAACAAGGTATAATAACCGGTAAATTTATAGCGGTAGAGGCTTGTTTCTGACTGATACTGCTTTATTTTAAAGAAGTTTCCATGAAACTACCACGCAACCAAAGATTGCAAGTATAGTTTTCCCTACACAAACACTACTTTAAGTTTTACCCTTTTTTATTTTCTTGAGTCTTCTCTCTTCCCTATATAATCGGAAAATAGGTTACTAAAGGCCAAGTTTTGGAAGTCCTTCTATTTTTCTAAAAGTAACCATCTTCACTGAACAATAAAAATACCGCATTCGCTGATGTTTCTGTATTGCATGCTGTCCGGGTATAAAATTCAGGGTTATGTGCTGTCGCTTTCATAAAGTAGGAGTTCTCTTTGTAATTTTTTGTCATCCTGTCTAATCAACCTGTAGCGTAAAAGGTATTTTCTCAATTTGCCTCTTTCACATGGTGACAAAATTGTCTTGGGGCTTTCAGAGTGAAGATATTATCAATTCAATTCATCATGAACCGAATCATTATGTTACTTTTTCAGGGTGACTGTGTTCGAGGCTGCACTTTCTTCTACTTTTTGATCCTATTTACTATCGAAGAAAGTTTTTCTTCCGCTTTTTGGAACGAATTTCATTTATGGTCAAAGATTTCTTATGGCTGTATTTCGAATGAAGGCTGAACATTTCAGCTTTAAGATGAAGGTTTTGGCGAGTTGAAAGCTTGCGAAACAGTCGCAGAAGACGCCGTTCTGTTCAGGTCAATAAACATTTCATGGCTAATATTTACGCTGTTTACTGCGCAGTAAAATTAGTGCTTCACAGAAAAGGGTAGGTAATATGTGATATTTTCAAAGAAACGGGTTTATATTTAAAGTGAAGATACTTAAGGAAGTCAGGTTCTCAGAAAGTTTATTAATTCTTCTTGAAATTAGATTTGTTTGGAATAACGGAAGCCAGAAAGATTCACCAAGTATTGATGTCATGTGCCCAGTATCCGGACAGTTTTTTCTTTGCTGTACAGAATCGATGAATTAGCTGTGTACATTATCCGGATAAGATTTATTTCATATCTATAACTATAATTAAAGGTTAGGATATGTGATATAGTCGTAAAATGTAATTCTACTCAATCCCGTCAGGAAATTTTCTTCACTTATTCAGAGGCGACTTGATTTCGTGTGCACGGCTTGTTTCGCGTGACTGCATTTTCTACATATAACGATCTATAACCAAAAGCGTCGTAGTTGAACCTGGAATTCTCATACTTTCCCCAGTTGTGACTGCTAGAATGGGGTTGCAACGGTCTGAAAAATGTCACAAAGGGATTGACAGATATGAAAGAAGAAGGAATTAGTGCTAGAAAAGCAGGCTTATTGTGGGGACTGACCATGAAGAAATCAACAATGAGTGACCTTTGACCGTCGGAATGAGGTCCCTTCCCCAAGCTTTTTTTTTTAAGAAAATGAAGAAAAAAAGGTCGTTTGCAGATCGGCTAATTGAGCTTGCAAACCGCGGCTTCGGCATGTCCACGGATGCCTTCCTTAAATCAGTGAAAAAGTTCCTAGACAAGGAAGTAAGAACTATACCATTTAACAGCCGCTCACGTTCCCCACCATACCACAGTCATTAGTTATCTTTTATTTCACGATGCTAGGTTATATTTTGGAGTCGATTGCCAGACTACTTTGAAAGTGCAAGAGAAGCTTATCAGTCGCTTGCCTGTCGAAATTTCTGTACAATTACGTTGTTATTGTTGTGTCCGGATACTGGGTAAATAGGAGCTCTGCAAAAATATTTATTTCGCGATGAAAACAAAGGCAAAAAAGTCAAACTGTCTTTCGTCATATTAAGGACTAAATAAATTTTCTCTGGGCCAAATTTCAGATTTCTTGCAACTAAAAAAGAAAAGTTATTGTAATGTTAAACTGAAGTATCCGGATACTGGGCAACACACTGTACATACTTTACTGTTTCCTCCCCAAAGGGGCTTTTCAGGAACAATCATTATTTAGAATCATTACATCAACTCTAGTCGTACTAACAAATCACCGGTATCCCTTTTTAGGCACCGAGAGCGAGTGAGGGGTGCTGTGTAAAGTTAAATACCTCAGCCCATCCTAGGAAAAGATCTGGTATAGCTTTGAGTAGGATAGGAACTGGATGTGGACTTTAAAAGCGCTTACAACTTACAATGACGTACGTTCACGTTGACGTTGACGTTGACGCAAACTTTCTGTTCGCTCTACTTTCATCCAGAGTCAAGAGTATAAGTTGTCGTCTGAATGTCAGCAAGCTACCGTAAAATTCTGAAAATAAGCCCCGGGGCTTATACTTTTCAACGGCCCTTTTTGAGGGGCTTGTTTTTGGGGGGGCGTATATTCGGAGGGGCTTATCTAACCAGGGAAATTTGCGTTTCAAAATCGATAGCGCTAGCCTTAGAGGTGGAAGTAAATTTACCGTTTTTGCTTTGTTTTACTTTGTATTTGAGGGCAATTTTCCAAGAAGAGCCCCCGGGGAACTTATATTGGGAGGGGCGATTTAACGGAGGGTTTTTTGCGTTACTGTTTTGGGGGGCTTATATTTGGAGGGGCTTATACATGGAGGGGCTTATTTTCGGAATATTACGGTATTTAGTTTTCAATCCGCCTTCTGCTGTGTTTGTTTCATCCATTAGATAACCCTTTTGAGCCAAAAGGCAATGGTAGTGAATCAGACGATCCCGTGATTATGGACCAGGTCTCCTGGATCTTGCTCGGCGTTTCAATAGCCGTGTTTGTTGCCATGGTAACAACACCTGTTTGGTTATACATGAAAATGAGGAAGCTGAAAAAGAGATCTAGAGCCAATGCAAGGACCAGCTCCTCCCATGACATCGGGTCTCTTCGACCAAGATATCACGTGCTGACTGAATGCATGTGACCAACTTACGATCATGTACAGTAGGTAGCTCCTTCAACTTATAATCGGGGAGCTCCGGCCCTGAATAGACTCATCTAATATTACCAACTTTTGTTATTTAACTGAGTTAAGCGGAAAAACCCTTAGGAATTGTAATTCGAATTTCATGGGCAAACATTTGGGTTTGGGCTTTTTCGGATAAATTCTTCAATTCTTTTCTGACCACGTTTTTTATCTTAGAATTGTGACATTAATTTCAGTTCAATTTCGCAGGCTGAAAATTTGACAAAGTTTTAAAATGTCCTTTGTCAAATGTTATTTTGTAAGATCAAGATGATGGAAATTGAAGAGGTTTTGAAGATGAATCCTGAAGACAGGCTTTAAAACTCAGACGGAAATATCGAGAAATAGCTACTTGACAGTTAATTTGTTGAAGGGATCACGAAATCAACGCATCAGTGACGCATGTTATGGATCAGAATCCAGTACTTCAGTCTGGCTGTCCTCCTCGACCCACTAGCATGGAAACTCGGCCCAGCGCGCGTTAATCAGGAAGATGGAACACAAGACCAACTGAGAGCATTTCCTTTTAAAGAACGGGGTATTTATTTTAGCATGCGTACGTGCTGCTCTTCGGCCATTTCCGCTTCATTATTATCACTGGTCGCGCCACTGCGCTTTACACGGTATCCGGGGTTATGACCTGTAAAATTTTTTATCATTCGCTGTTATTGCAACATTCCATAAACACAGTGCGTTCGTGAGAAAAGCTTTTGTCGACTTTGTTGGATGGACGCCTGTAAATCTGTGTAAATGGACATAAACTAACTCCAGAAATGACTTGCTTACACCGCTACAGTTTGGATAGTACATTCATCCTTCTAGTTATTTGTGGAAGCATTGGATTATCAGCTCAACAATCTGGCGGTGGGTGAACTTTTATATAAGACTGATATACAAGGATGTGAGAACGATCAAACTGATCGCAAGGATAAAGTTTAATTTAGAATCTAAGAAATGAAATTCTCACCTGTGTGAAATGTCGTAAATGAGATACTCTGAGAAATGTTCCGTACTCAAATTTAAAGCTCATAGAGCTTTGTATTGAGATGCCATATTGGTGTCACCGGCCCCGTGTGAAAAACCTCCATGGAATTCCATGGAGGATTAGGACATCAATTTCCATGGAATTCCATGGAAATTTCTCCATAGATTTCCATGGAGGATTAGGACATTTCCCATGGAATTCCATTGAAAACATTAGCACAACAATTTCCATGGAAATTCCTGCATCGATATTTTCCATGGAATTCCATGGAAAAGTTCCATGCAATTCCATAGAAACTACTCCATCGATTATTCCATGGATCTCCAGGGAGTTTCATGGAATTCACAGGAATTACACATTTAAAATATCCAGTGAATCAAATGGAATACATAACAGATTTTGGTCCACTGCAATTTATTTGATCAATAAAAGGACCGCATAAACCTCTTTTTAAAGATATCAATCAAAAGTTAACATGCTTTTGGTGGAAAATTTGACATACTGTAGCTAAAACAAATTAATGTTTACTTGTGACTATACACATTGCAGTTTAGAACGCAGCAATCATATTGAAGTAGCTTAAATGAAAAATTTAGATTTAATATAAAGCAAGGAATCTTGGCCTGGTGTTTAAGAAAAGTAACAGGCGAACAGATGCATAATTGAGAGAAAAAAAATAAGCTAATACTTGAATGCATAAACCGTCAGTATGTAAGACTTAAACATCGCTTTATTTAATGCCACGAAAAAGCGAAGTGCTACTTATTTCCTCGATCAGAACCATGGTATTTAGTTATAGCAAAGTCCTACCTAATCCTTGGAAAAAACGGCGTCAGCCACAATTATAATTTATCAGTCTCTTGTACAGTTTTTACGTAGCAGGCATGAAAATTCTAAATATGATATTTCTTCTTATACATCGGAGCAGTCCATCGAAGTACAGTCTTCGATTTCTAATTCTGCCAGAATTAGTAACTATTTCGAAGGATTCCAAAGGCAATTTGCAGGAAAGACCACATTCATATCTGTATAAACAAAAAAAGATGAAAACTACATATTAAAACCGATAAACAGCACCCGAAAAGTCACCCTTCTAAATCTAGCAGAGACAATCGAGCGGACGAATTCAGTTAAGCAACCAAACACGAGTTGTCAACATATTAAGCTTACCTTCCTCTTTTAATGTGCGATCCAGCTGAGTCATTGTTCAATCGAAGTTGATTTGAAACAAGCCAAATGTAAGCAACCTAACAAGTGATATTTTGCGCTGAAAATAACATCTTTTTCGGATGCATTCATTGTACAGACAATCCGTTTACACAACTCTGTCGTACTGCACAGAAGTCCGCCTAAAGATTCGAACCAAGAAAACTGATCTTCTACGCATTTCTATTGGTTCAAGAGCCCCACGTGATCGCGTAAGTCACTAAGCGGGGAGGCCTGGACGCCAGTTCACGCACCAAACATGGCGTCAAATCACGGCACGATCGTGGAGATGTCTGTCTTTAAAGGCTTTAAATTGTGGTCCCTTTCAGAGTTAATTGAACTATTCCGACACTGTCGAAGAGTAAAGCAGTGAGAGAAAAATATTGCATTGTTCGTCCAGGTGAGGGAACCTTTGAAAAAAGGCAGCAGGCCTATTCATAGTCTGATACACAGCCGTTGTTAGTGTCGTCACGCAACGCTTCTCCCCGCTAAAAACGGCTGTGTAGCAGACTAGCCTATCCATGGATGCGGCAAAAAAACTCTAATATTGCTTGTGTAGGTTCGCCGAAATACTCCATGCAAAGCAATCTCATCAATCAGGTTGGACTCGAGTAATAGGGAAAATCTTAGTTCTCAACCAAAAACACTTCGATACCGAGAAGAGTAATATGTGCCTAGTGGGATCATTTTCTACTGGCTATTTAAGTACGGGACCCGTACATCGTCTTGTATTTGCTAT
This sequence comes from Porites lutea, assembly GCF_958299795.1. NCBI lineage: Eukaryota > Metazoa > Cnidaria > Anthozoa > Scleractinia > Poritidae > Porites > Porites lutea. Next base: position 43,459,744 of record NC_133204.1, read on the forward strand.
TCATACGGGATTCCGACTAAACTGATTAGGGCTATTAAAGCCCTGACTCGAAACGGTTAGCTTCCAATTAGGGTTACGGTTGTTTTTATATGAGTAAAATCAAACTCACCTAGTAGAGAGTTACTTAACTCAGTGGTAGAGTGGTTAGGTTAGGAACTGTGGATTCTACGCCCCTGGATCGGTTCTCAATCTTGCCACATCGAATTTTTCTTCTTTTCAAAATTTGCCACTGAAATTTTTTCCTTAAAAATGGAACAGTGGTTGAAGAGACTTACACTTTCATGGAAATTTGTTGATCAGAAATTTCAAGAGACTTGAAAATTTCATATAAATTTCAAGTAGAGACTTCATCACGTATGTCATAGCAAATACAAGTCGGTGTACGGGTCCTGTATGAATAGCAGCACTGTGTCAATGTAATGAAGCAACTGCATGTTGTTAATAACAGTGATCTTCTCATATTTTAAATGCAACACTGCTTTTAAAAGATAAATGGCAGACAGCCCTACTAAAAAACAATTTTCTATATTTATTTTTTTTAACAGGATCATTTTTTTATTAAGCACTCAAAACATTCCTCTTTATAGTTAGCAATAAAATTTCTTACACTGGGACTTTCAGCGTCGCCTGTCGGTGAACAATACTTTTGCATTGTCTGTGTAATTTAAACTAAATGCACTATTTTGCTTTTAGAAAACTTCCAAATGTTTCCTATTTTTCTATTCAATAAAAAGTGCAGACTTGAACATGTGGTTAACGAGTTGATGAGTTGCTTGATTTCTGAATTTCTATGGATTTTCTCATACAAACTGCATGGTATTCTATCGAACTCCATGGACACGCTATGGCATTCCATGAAACTGCATCGGTACTTCAGGGAACCCCATGGCATTCCATGGAACTCTACAATATTCACTGGAATTCCATGGACCTCCAAGGAAACTCCATGGAATTTCATGGCATTCCATGGAACTCCATCACTACTTCATGGAACTCCGTGGAACTCCATGGCATTCCATGGAACTCCATGGATACTCCATGGAACTCCATGGCATTCCATGGAACTCCATGGATACTCCATGGAACTCTATGGCATTCCATGGAACTCCATGGATACTCCATGGATACTCCATGGAAGTTCCGTGGAATTCCATGGATTTCCATGGTTTTACATGGAATTCCATGGATTTCCATAGATTTCCATGGATTTCCATGGATTTCCATGGAATTCCATGGAATTCCATGGAGGTATTTCACACGGGGCCCTAAGGCGGGATTATAGCGGCCAGAAACTGACGGAAACATGATTGTGTTTTGTCAGGAAAGCGTGAATTTCATTACAAGAGGAACCTGAACAACTCATAAACATTGATGTTGGAGTTCTTCTGATAATGAGGCTCTTCAGATAGCAAAATCTCAAAAGACAAGTCATTTTTTTTAATCCACGACTCTCGACCGCCTTTTAAGACTCTTTTAAATGATGCGTAATGAAGATCAAGTGCACACTTTCGATTGCAAATTAAACTAAACTTGCTCCCTTTAAAATAAAATGCATTTAAGTATAGCACGGTGTTTATCTGCTCCGAATACGTTGTGAAAGTTTTTAAAATGGGAAGGTCGCTGGCTGTCCAGAAACCTGGATCACTATTATTCGTAACAGTATTCGTAATTATACTTCTCATAAATTACATTAATTTGTATCACGTTGACGAATTAACTGAAAGGGTGTTTTTTTTTTTCATGATGTAATGCTGCATGCTCATAAAACGTGTCGACCTGGTCAAAAGAGAGAGAAAAACATAACAATTAATACTTAGAAGAGATGCGAGCATAAGATTATTAACAGAAACTCGTCAAAATAGAAATAAGGACACTTTTCAGAAACAACTCTATTTAAATTTTCTTTTATTGGCCAATTTTCGGCGCGTAAATTACTGTATGGACGGACGTTTAATTCTGTGCTACAATTGTGGCCATAAAAAAGTTAAATGCACAGTAGTTTTTGAAAACTTAAATTTTACCCCTGTGACTTTGTAACGCGCTTTTGTTTTCTCAGTAAAATTTTAAAAGTATACTTTGTTTGCAAAGCCTGTAAAATCTTACCGACGAGCCCATTTTTCTGTTTCCAAAGCGTTTATTGCTACTTTATTAGACGTTTTTGAGGTCCGACTACTGTAAATTAGGGAACCTCCATTTTCCACTGCGATTTATGAGGCGTGTCGGTCGGGCTTGGGTTATAAGATACAGTAACTAAGAACCTCAGAATCGACTGATAAAATGTCTTCTAGCGTATGACAAACAAAACCACACTGGAATCTGATATAGCCTGCCTTATTTACATTTCATTTACATATATTGAGTCGGTAAAATCGTCAAGATATCACACCAACCGAAATAAAAACAAAGAAATAAATAAACAAATAAAATCGGTTAATGAATAAAATACAGATATATCAATATATAAAATAATGATATGAAAGTTAAAGAAAGAAAACTGTATAAACTATATATAACTACTATTTAAGAAAAGCTGATAACCTATACTTAAAAGTTTCTAAGGAGGTTGATGAAACAATGGTCTCTGGGAGGTAGTTCCAGTCCGCTATAGTTTTTGGAAAAAAACGAAAATTTAAAAACGTCTTTATTTGCATATGGCACGCGAAATTTAAATTGATGGCTTCCCCTCGACCGACTCTCGGAGTGTTGAATTAAATATTTTCGGCTATCTATATCAGTAAGACCATGAGTTAGTTTATACATACCGTATTTATTCGATTAACCACCCTGGACGCTCATTAAAGTTTTGGACCTTGAGAGTGGGCGCTTATTCGAGGCTGGGCGCTCATTTAATTTTCACCGTTTTCAGCAAGTGAAGTATCTTTACTTTGCAACAAAACAATAAATGCTAATAACAAAACGCGAAAAAGTAACAAAGCAAGGTTTCTGTAAAATACTCTGAAGAAAACTCCGTCCTCGGGGAAGTCTCTTATTAGAATTTATTCACTCGAGTGGGTGGGGGTGGGGTGAGCGCCTATTTGATTTTGATTGGGAAGAGGAGGGAGTGGGCGCTTATGAACTTTTTCTGCCTTTAGGATGGGCGCTTATTTGAGGTGGGCGCTAATTCGAGGTTGGGCGCTTATTCGCATAAATACGGTAAGTGTTAACCTAGATAGCCATCTTCTCGTTTCCAGCGTGGCCCACCCTAAGTCTTTAATCATGTCCGTAACACTCGCATATCTATAATAATTCTGTGAGCAGAACCGTGCTGCTTTACGTTGAACCCTTTCTAGAGCACTGATATCTTTCTTTAAAGACGGGTCCCAAGCCGCACTTGCATATTCCAGCTTCGGTCCTCCTCGGGATGTATATGCAATTTCTTCTACATTCTTTGGACAATTCCAAAGGTTGCGTTGTATTAGACGTAATCTAACCCTTCTTAGTAACGCCTGTGAAGCAGCGCCGAGATCGTTATTCTGGGCCCCCAAAGGACTCAATGACGTACCAGAAGTGCGTCTTCGAATTCCCCTTCAGGTCGCCTGCGAAAACAGCCGTTTCTCCTCCCACCTCGCCGCTGGGGACATTTTCTGGGAGAAGGAACGTCTGTGACTCAGCAACAGAAATTCCATACTGATGATGTAAGATCTATCCGTAATCCGGTCATATTAAGCGCTGATTGAATCTATAACAAAACAGTCCATATTTGTGGGTTATATTCTTCTCTACAAGAAGCATTTGAGTTCTGCTGGAGCTCGTTCGCAGAGGAACACAACGCATTACCAAAATCGACCAGGAGAAACGTAAAGTCCATAAAATTGAACAAATTTGCCTTTGGAACCCCATGACGTCATCAGTATGGAATTTCTGCCACTGAGTCACAGACGTTCCTCCTCGCGAAACGTCTCCAGCGGCGAGGAGCGAGGAGAAACGGCTGTTCAGGCTGTTTTCGCAGGCTACCCTTCAGCTCGATTAGCAACTGAACACTGGCTTTTTAACAGGCCAATCATGGCGCGTGCTCAAATCCTGGTACACAGCTGGGGCCCAGAACAAGGATTTCAGCGCTCTCACGCAGCCTTACTTAACGAGAAGTTTCGTTTCGTCTGTGGCGCATACTAAATTCGGGATTGAAAGTATGCGCGCGAGTTAGAATGTCCGAAATAACCCTCGGGATTACGGGATTGAAGACACCTGTTGGGACTGCGCCCTGATCATACATATAAAAGATTTTAAGGAATTACTAACACAAAGAAACCAATATAAAGCGAAAAATTTACCAGCCATCCCGATTTATGACAAAAATGCTATCAGGAATTTTTTTCCAGGTTTCAGCTGTACGCACGGGCGTATCTGCGTAAATGGACGCTTCGCTCCTGCAGCTAACCGTTGTGGTGCGATGTTCGATGTCTAAACGGTTTGTTCTTTTATGTGAAGTATTTATGAAATAATTCTTTTTTTTTTTTTCCTTTTTGTTCTTTACCGTTGCCGTTCAAACTGTACCAGATATCTTTTCATGTTGACAGGAAAAGCTGTCCTATATACTGTTGACATAGCCTCAACGACTCCCAGCAATGTTGGGACTTGTTGCGTCCGTCAAACGAACGCAACATTGTTGGCCAACAACTCCCAATATTGTTAGGTGTTACATGTTCCGTCCTTTTGCACACCTTGTTGCATGTTGTTGAGCAAAGTTTGAAACCGGTCAAAATTTAGCTTCGTGCATACGGATGCAACAACTCCCATCAATGTTGGGAGTTGTTACATGTTCCGTCCTTTTGCACACCTTGTTGCATGTTGTTGAGCAAAGTTTGAAACCGGTCAAAATTTAGCTTCGTGCAAACGGATGCAACAACTCCCATCAATGTTGGGAGTTGTTGGCCAACAATGATTCGTCCGTTTGCATGGGGCTTTAGACATAAAACAATCCAGACTAAAGCCCCGTGAAAACGGACGCAACATTTTTGGCCAGCAACTCCCAGCATTGATGGGACTTGTTACGTCGTTTGCTCATGGGTTAACCACACATGAGAACTTCTTCAATGAAGACTTTCACTGTTTTGCGACTCGCGTTTGTCACTCAAATCT
>NC_133204.1:43469822-43477322 GCF_958299795.1 Porites lutea
TTAAGCGTAAACATCGTGGTTTTGCACCAATTCACTGTCCCTGGTCACGTATATCGAAAACTTCGCATCTAAAGTTAAAGCGTGAAGTCTCTCGGACGGAAAAAAAGGTTCAAGATTGCTATTATGTTTTCGGGTCGTCGATGACGTTCCAGAGAAGAATTAAAAGGAATGGACTTGTAAAAGCAGATGTCGTCAAGTAAGTGTTCGTTTACATGTATTTGCGGGATTTTTCTGCCCTTTTAAAAACCCTTCCTAAACTACAGTTTATGCTCGGTCTGCATTTTACCCCAGCCTGCGTTTTACTTTTAGTCTGCAGTCCGCATTTTACACACAGTCTTCATTTTACCCCTGGTCCGCAGTCTGCGTTTTACACTGACCGGTTTTGTATGCATCGGCCACTCCAATGTACGTGGGCTGTTAAGGCGTTAATATTGAACAAACTAAACTAGACATTCTTACTATTTCGGAAACACATCTGACTGAAAATGTCTTGGACAACGAGGTTTTTATCGGTGGATATCAACTCTTACGAAACGATGGTTGCGACAAAGCTGGTGGAGGTGTCGCAATCTATTTTAAGGAAAACTTGAACTGTGTGCGGATTACTATGTACGAAGTGCCTGACCTTGAAGCCATCTGGATTGAAGTGACATCGATTTCTCAACGTCTGCTTGTTGGTTGTGTTTATACACCTCCCGGTGACCGCACTGATTTCTTTGGCAAATTTTACTGTGTTGTGGAGAAAATGTGGCTATCAAGGAAAAAGTGGTAATAGCTTGTAATTTTGACGTTGACCAGCTCTCTTCTAATTGCAATGGTTCTAAGCTGAAACGTATTTACCAGGCTTTTAATTCCCAAAATGGGATTCATAACCCCACTGAAGAATTGCTGGGTCGTCGAGTACCCTTCTGGATTTGATCTTAACAAATCACTTGCCCAAGATTTTCAAATCTGGTGTTTCTGACTACAGTATTGCCCATCACAAGTTTATTCATACTGTTTTATGTCAAAGAGCAAAATGAACGCCCTGTTTTGAAGAAACTGTACAGTTTTTAAAGAAGTTGACTGCAAACAAGGCGGCTTTTCAATATGAACGACTTGTATATGCTCCGTGGTGGGTGTTTGTGCTCTGTCTTTGACGATGTGGATGATGTTACCTGTGCGTGGGAGAGTATGTACAAGGATATCCTTGATGGTTATATTTCCTCAGGAGAAGCAAAAATTAGGAAGTTCTCCCAACCCTGGATTAATTCGAGATACAAACCACTTAGGGCCTGGGATGGTTCTCCCCTGACTGCAGACACCTGGGCTAGATATAATATTGCAAGGAATGAGTTTACAAGGCTGTTGCATAATGCAGAGACCCTTTATTGAAAGGAAAGATTTGCTGAGTCAAAAGATTTTTCGAAGTCTGTCGCCGTGAAAATCGGAACACTTAAAGGGGTAAGTGATGAGGAACTCGTAAATGATTACAAAAAGTCTGTTACTCTTACACTTTTTCATTAATGTCGGAAAGAATTTAGCTGAATCAAAAAATTTCCAAGTGTTTGCAGCTTCTATTAGCATATCTATAGAGTCACCCCTTCAATTCAACATTTGGAGGCAAACTGCACCAGACTCTGATCTTAAGTCAAAAGAACATACAAAGGAACAAAGCACCAGGTCCCGGTGGCGTTTCTGCTCATAGCTTGGCTATTGCTGGTCCTTCTGCTGCAGCTGCTCTGTCTACAGTTTTTAAGTTCTGTTCAGCTAATAATTGCTTCCCTACGTCAAGGAAAAAAGCAAAGATGAATGTAATCTTTAAAAAAGCAGTAAAACTGCAAGTTTCTAATTACAGGCCCATATCACTTTTATCTATTCCCAGCAAGTTTCTTGACTGCCGAGTGTGTCATATTATCGACGAGCACATCGCTGATAGCAATGTTAAAAACCGGAATCAATGGGGTTCCTGTGAAAGGCCTATCCACACAAAGCATGCTCATATCCATGACTGAGGAATGGAAGCAGGCATTAGGTAATGGCCTCTGTGTAGGAGCAGTGTTCATTGATTTCCAGAAATCCTTTGACACTGTTTAGCACCCAGTATTATAACACATGCTTCAAGCTATTGGCATATTTGATCTGGGTCTGTGCACTAATGGATTATGTGTTATATCACCAAACGATCTCAGTTTACTGTTGTTAATGGCTGCAATTCCTCTTCTGGCTATATTCGGTTTGTATGACCTTCCTACCTGCCTTGGCGATACAGGGGATGTTTATTTATATGCTGATTACACTACCTTATCTGTTACTGGTGAAATTATCGAGGAAGTTTTTGCTGCTCTCAACACTATCGTAGAGATGGTGCTGCAGTGGAGCATTAATAATCAACTCACCATACATCCAATCAAGACAGAAGCTATGCTATTTAGGAAGTCTCCTTTTATTGGCCCACTGCCTCATTTGCGTTTTGGGTAGGGTTTTGTACGCTTTGTTGAATCGTCAACCTGCCTGGGTGAGAAACTAGATAATAGACTTTCATGGTCTGATCATCTTTCTCATGTAAGAAAGTGTTTTGCACTGAAAGGTTGGTGCACCGAAACGAATGAACTACCTTCCCGTGAAGACTCTGCAAGAGATTTATTTCAAGACAACAATTCCGAGTGTTACTTGTTGCATCTTGATCTTGGGAAACTTCTCTACAGCTCTTCTTTCACACCTAGCCTCTGTTCATTCGAGAGCAGCAAGAGTTATTTTCAACTTTGACCTGTTCTTGTCTGATGCTGAATGCCTTTTATTAAAAGTAACTGGCCTTCCATTTCCTATTTTTGAAAGAAGTCTTTATATTGACGCAAGATATTTATTTTTACTCTTTATCCTTTTTGCCTGACTAACTGTTTTCAAAGAAAGTCTCTAGAAGATCGTTACGTGCAGTCAATCAAATGCTTATACCAAAAGGTCCAGGTCCGAACTAAGTGGACATTCCTTATGGCGCAGAGGACCTGTTATATGGAATTTTTTAAACAAAATTATCAATATTCGGACAGTGTAAATAGTTTTAAAACCTCTGCGAGAACAATCAAAGCTGACTTGGAGGCCTTTTCTATTAACAAAGAAGCATCTATTATTACAATGAAATTAAAGGATTTTATCTATTTTTAATATATTTTTAGTTTTATTTTAAAATTAATTAATGTAAGAGTCGTAATCTAGTTTAATATTCAGCTTTATCTTAATTGAATTTGTCAATACTTTTAGTGCTTGTCTATGTTGCTATCTCTATTTCGTAATTATTTGTACTTTAGTGAGTCCTCATAAGCCCATGGCTGCCTTTCTAAACCTACTCAAATGAAGTATATTGTATGTATGACGCTCCATTTGGGTTGGTTCTAATCAGCTTATCGGCTGTCACCTATTTTAAAGTTCTTATCAGGTACTATCCATCATTGTACCTGTCCTCCTGGCCATCTTTTCCCGTGAGCTGGTTCATAAAACGCGTAGATGTTGGCTTGTTCCTCATTGTCTTCAGAAGGGATCATAATATTCTTAATAAGTTTCAATTACCGCAATATGGTTAGTTTCATCAGAAGCCTCTCCTCCACTAAGTGTTAAACTACTTTCATCTGGCACTTTTCCATAGTAGAGTTTCTTGTCTCAACTTCTTTGGCTACTAAAGATAGGGTGCTTTGGCCGTTATGATAGCACACTTGCTCATATTTCTACCTCACCACTTCCTTCATCTGCGACTCAGTTGGTTATTTGCCGACCAACCACATTCTCTAAGGGCCTTCCATATAAGCCCGGTTGACCAGGTTGGCTCAGTTACCGGGATGAATTTTGCCTTGGGTTCATATGAGAAATTTTAGCCCGGTTTCCAAGATGAGAAAAGGTCAAAGATCCTGGGAACGAGTTCATCCCGCCGTTCATCCCGGTAACAGGGATGAAGTGTTCATATGGCAAAATTTCCAGCCCGCTTACCGAGATCTCGGGAACCGAGCCAGCCCGCCCTCTCATATGAACACATCGGAAATTTTACAAAGGATTTAGAGGTGAAGCGAGATTTCGGAAACGGGGCCAGCCCGGTCAACCGGGCTCATATGAAGAGTCCCTAAGTCGTCGATACTGTGTTACCACTTTAGCTCGCGTCCCGGTTGTAATTTTTGCCTGTAAAAGACTTCAAATTTTTTCATTGGCATCTGCAAGCCAAGCAATTGCAATTTAACCCGAAAAAAAATTCGGGACTTCAACGGAATTCGAACCCATGGCGTCTGCGTTAGCACTGCAGTGCTCTGCCAACTGAGCTATGAAGACCCATGCATTGGGAGCAGGCCAATTTGTTGAGTTCATCTCAACCCGTGAAAGGAATGAAACATAGAATGAAGATGATGCGAACTGCGGAAATCCAAATCCAAATGAAAGTATGATCGGGAAAGTGGTAACTTCAATTTAAGCAATTGCAAATTAACCCGAAAAAAAGATTGCTTGAATTCCAGTATTTGTTGTATTTGTTTGTGAGAATGATTCATTTATAGATTATTAAGGTCTATAGATCTTTGCATTTGTTGTTGGAGTGACCTCGTCTGCCCTTTTGACCGTCTTTTTCCTTGAGCTGGTTTTTTTACCTATATGTATACAGTATTTGCCCCTTCAGGACGGTTGATATTAACGAGCGTCCTGGCCCCAGATGTTCAAAAGGCGAAAAGCGCAATCCACTGTATAAAATTCTAACTATTGGATAACGCAATTGGTTTCCATAATCCTTATCCGCTGGATAGTGATTTATCCGCCGGGTGGATAGCGCTATCCACTGTTTGAACAACCGTGGCCTGAAAAGCTAAAGTTAAATGCACAAAAATATAACAAAACATGAAAAGGCAGATACTTAAAAAATGAACTATGCAGCAAAATTACAAAATAACAGTCCTCAGCATAATAAAAGGTCTATATGTGGCTGTCTCCCCATTATCCCCATAGAGGATAAGCCTACCAAATGTCAATTGCTACAAGTGACTATTTTCATGAGAGGTTTCTCCTCCTCTAGGTCGGTGTTTGTGTGTTTTTGTGTTTCAAGGTTCGTTGCTCGGCTCGTGATCGTAATTATGATTGACGGCAGCGGAAAACGCAATTGTGAAGGCGGCTTTTGATTTTTAGAGTTCGCATGTTTGTGATAAGCGCAGTAATACAGTTCCCTGTTTTGTACGTTGTTTTAGCTGATACGATAGCGGTGCTCTGCAACGGGATCTCGTTCTTATAACGCCTTAACACACTCACCTTTCCCTTCATCTACGTCATAACTGGTTATTCTCCAACCAACTACATCCTCAAAGTCGTCGATGTTGTATGGCCTCCTCAACTCATAACCTACTTGCAACTTTCGTCTTCAAAAGACTTCGGACTCCTTTGTTGTTTTAAATTGGAAATAAAAATATTGCTGGGTAAGAGTTTTGTCTTCTATGGGCATTTACTTGTTAGTCAAGGGCAAGGTTACTTATCTCTGTTTTTACTGGTGAGTAATTGCTACCTTACTTTCTTTTACCTTGACTTTGTACTTTTTCATTTTTTTCTCCTTTTAGACGTAATAAACGACAAGCCCACCATATTAGTAATATGGGAACAGAAGTCTCCTCTCTATGTCGGTCAAAATGTGGAGATTTCTTGCACAATAGTGACCTTTGACCCAAACACGAAGTACCACTGGTATTATAGCGACACGAACATTCCGAATGAGGAGAACTTGGGCGTTTTAATTGACCCGCGACTGTACGAACAGCCAGCATATAACGGGGGAAATCAGGAAATGGCACATGTGAAGTTTACTCTGATGTTACAGAATTTGACGATCAATCAGTCCGGATTTTATGGGTGTCGAGCTGAAAACAAAATTGGCCCCGAGTCACGCCAGACCAACCTTACCGTCACTCACAGATCTATTGTTATACCTCGAATATTTGCAGGTATGAAATATCTCGTACTTACAGGTATAAAGTAAATTTTTTGGAAATATGGGAGTACTTGTAAGATATTTACCTTTTTTTTGTACACTGTCATAAGATTTACGAAGATGATAATGATAATGAGGAAGGAGCTCGTGGTTGATGATGATTATCACGAGCAACCTCGTCTTCAGGGTTTTTCCTTTAGAAGATGGGAGGGGAGGAAAAGTATTATAACAATTTAAAACAACAACAACAACAAAACAGAAAAAAAAATTTAGCGAGAAATTTAGTCGATCATGTCTCGCTCCTGTGTATAAAGGGCTACTTTATTTTGAAGATTATCTACGATGATTACCCACTTTGATTTTTTTTTTTTTGCATGTGAGTGAGAGAGTCAGATCGTAGAGTCCGTTATTGTCGTCTTCTTACGTAGTCAACTGAAATTAAATTAATTACAAGAAAAGGTTACTGTTACATACAATATCAATCTGGCGTTTCTTAGAAGGGCTAAGATTTTTTTTGGACGTAAATTAGAAGGAAGGCCAACATATTTGGGTCCTCGTTTTAGACTTTTTGTCGCCCCACCTCCCTCCCAGAAATGAATGACCATTCCCACAAATTAATTCTCGCATAGATTTTTGAGTTACGCACATTTATTATCTATAAAAATCTTCCGTGTTTAAAACCCAGATACCTCGGCAGGAGCACTTACAGAATTGCCAACGGGTCACTCAGTCATGTTAAAGTGTAAGGCAGATGGAGCAGCACCTCTTAAATACACCTGGCTTAAAGACGGGAAGATTTTAAGAGGGAGAACATTGGACCCATACCTGAACACTTCAATTTGGTACTTAAAACTAAAAGACCTAGTACCTGGAGACGCTGGGGAATACACTTGTATAGTGTCCAATCCATATGGCAGTATAAATCATACATACTCGGTCAGGGTTCAGGGTGAGTACAGGCGAGGGTGAGTTTATTTTTATCCACTTTTCGTGAAATCATTTCATTAGGTATAGGGCTAACTCTCGTCATCTTTCCAGTGTGTCGCGCCTCATGGCGGCCGGTCACGTTTTTCGCGGCTGGTCCATACTACTCTTTTGGTGGGGATGTTTGGCTAATCTGTATTCTAATAACTCGAAAAGCAATTCTTGGAATGATCTTGTAGATGTTGTGAAGGATAAGTATTGGTTATCTGTGACTGGTCCTGGAGTTGTACCATCAATTATCCAGTTTCGACATCAAGGTCGTAAGCAGCGAGGAAGTCTTTACCTCTATACAAGGGTATCATACGACGTGAATGGCACGAGTACGTTTCATGTGAGTCGGTTGCCGCTTTGCGGGGATGTCGCTATCAATCCTGGGCCTTTAAAGCCCAAAGCTCCCAAATTTTCCTGTAAAGAGGCAGTGAGACAATACGAAGGAGTCAGGACGCAGGACGCCATCTTGCGTGCCGAATGCAGTGGTTGGTCGCACGCCCGAGTGAAAGTGTTTGTACCTGTTCAAAGCTGGTTTCCAGTGGCTATTCTTGTAACCAAGCATTCACACTGGACTTGTGGGCTGTGTTCTTTGCCAAAGATAA
>NC_133204.1:43854822-43924822 GCF_958299795.1 Porites lutea
GTGCTCTAAAATGTTTCTACTGCCCTAAATTTGGATTCATTACAATGTAGTGGCAAAGAAAAATAGTACAAAAGTTTATAGGAAAATAGCGACATTAATTCTAGTAGAAACACTCTTTTAAGTACCCACCCATTGTAAACGAGATCACGTTCAAACCGCATCGATGTTCTTAATTAACGTGCTTCTAAAATACATCTATATTTACATTAAACTGTTCTGGTTCCTTTATCCTCTATGCTAAGCACAGAAAAGGAAAAGGAAATGTGACGGTGAATTATGAGCCTTATGAACGAATGAGCTGGAGTTAGTTTAGGCAGTGGGAAAAGCATCCTCGGAGACCCAGGGGCAGTTAGTTGGGTCGATAAAATGTTCGTGGTCAAAGTTTTCTATAAGATCGAGAGTGGCGCAGAGGAAAAAAGTTGGCGCCTGTATCAGTAATCAATTAGTTAGCCAAGGCAAGAAGCGAAGCTTTCGTGGTAACTTTTGAAAAATTTATTTTCGCTTCTGAAGCACAGTTTTCTGAGCCGGCGATAACTACTCAGCGAACAACTTCATTAACACGTCACCTCAAAAGTTGTTTACCTGAGCCCTCGATACAGTCATGTGTCACACTGATCACTGGCTTTCAATTAATTATAACATTAGTCCCATATCAATTTAAACACAAACAGAGGGCGAATGGACGGACGGATCGACGGACGTACGTACGATTTCGACACTTTCCTTGGCTGCATAGATTTTCTTACCCACGGTGCTCCACTGCGCATGCTTCGCGCGCTCGAGCCCCGCTATCATCTCTTCAGAAGGGGCACTGACCTTTTAGAAATTTTTTATTGTAATTTATTACGCACTTTATGATCTAGTTTGACCCCTGAAAACTACGACGGTCGATGAAATAAAACGACTTTTTAATCATTCTCAAGTCCTTTAAGCAGTTTTCCCAATTTTAATCTAGTATTTTAATAAAAGCTAGAGCATTTACCTGATTTAGCCCAAGACACAAAAGCAGACGCGGCCTATAAAAATAATTGATCATTTTAAAGCAGATATTATTCAGTGTTACTTACCTTCTCGTCAGGAAACAAGTCATGAGATCGGAAATTCACCAGATCAACAACTGATCCCATCAAGAATTTAAACGCTTTGGGGTACCGAGGAATCGACTGCAGCCACTCCTTGAATTCTGTCTTGAATGTTGGTGAATAAGCATCAGAGAGAATGGAGGCAATTTCTTGGCTTCCGCCCTGGGCCATTATTGATGTGGATGAAGTTTTCACCTGCTCACGCTGTTGGTACCCCTCTTCTTTGCTATATTTAGCTCCAACACTCGAGAAAAGACTCTTGTATTCCACCTCCATTTTCTCAGCAAACTGTGTCTTAGTTTCCTTCTGATCGGCCTGCTTTGTCTTTCTTATCTGAAGTTGTCCTCCGAACTTTGCCGATTTAATGTAATGCGTTCCCCAACGCTGAATGAAGTTTTCTGTCGTTGAAAATTAAATGCATAATCAGATTCGTGATTAAACTTAGATGTTGCTCTCATCTGTGCTTTGGATAATTAGAGTAATGAAATTACTCACTATAACTTATTGTGACTGGTTAGATTTTTCTTTTGTTTCAGACAAATTCCTACCATTGGTCTTCTCGTGCATGTTACAACAATAAACCTTTGTACAACTCACACTTAAGTATAAGTCTTGCATGGAAAGAACTGAAAGATTTATGCATGAGACAAGTAAGGTATTCGATTCATTCAGAATATTATTCGGAAACCTTACTGGTTTTGGTCAAGGTAGGGTTGCGTACACTAAGCTTATACTAACATTCTAGTGGGGCAAAATACTCATTAGGCCATCCAAGAAGCACAAGACTCCGTGTTCTTACTATGAAAATTCCAGAAGGACGTTTTTTCAAGATTAAAACGACGTTGCTCATGCATGCAACACTACACAACACCCACATAACAGAGACGCATTGTGGTGATGACCTTACACTGACCAAAACGTATAACAAATAAAGACACACAAATAACAGTTGGCGCTTCACTATAAACAACAACTTAGTAATTACCAGCAATATAAATTACTCTGTCTTAGAGTCTCCAAAACACAATGGAGGTCAAAGTGCCGGGAGCTTTCCAGTGATATTACTAAAACTAGCGACCCTTCCCCTCCCACCCCGAACAAAATTGAATTTTGAGCAAAGTGGGTGGAAATGAGTGCTAATGTTAGGCCACAACATTGCTGGGGGGAGGAGTGGGGGGACGACGAGATGAACCCAAAGCCGAACAAAATATTGTCGTTAGGAGCAGTGTTGCGACCTTTTCCAGTGATATTACTAAAACTAGCTACCCTCCGGTCCCCTCCGACGCCAAACAAAGTTGAATTTTGCGCAAAATGGGTGGAAATGAGTGCTTTTTATAAAAAATATTGCTGCGGGGAGTTGGGGACGACGAGATGAACCCAAAGCTGAACAAAATATTGTCGTTGGGAGCAGTGTTGGGACCCTTTCAAGTGATATTACTTAAAAAGGTACCCGTCCGGTCCCCTCCCACCCCAAACAAAGTTGAATTTTGCGCAAAATGGGTGGAAATGAGTGCTTTTTTTTACCACAACATTGCTGGGGGGAGTTGGGGGACGACGGGATGAACCCAAAGCCGAACAAAAAATGGTTATTAGGAGCAGGCTTCTTCGTTACAATTACTTGGAAGGGCTTTTTCACACAGCCCTAAGTTCTTCTGTGCTCCATTGCAGTTTCCCACATCTTAGAGTATTATAACCAGTATATGTATACGGACGAAGATTCCCATGCGAATTGATCGCGACACATTGGTAAGCTCGAGAAGGGGGTGAATACCAGTAAACGAGTTGCCAACATGGATCTTAGTATGTCTTGATTTTAATAGCTTACAATGGAAGGTACTCTAGTTCTTCTGGAAGGTCACTGAAATTATAAAAAATCACTGTGACATTTTTCTACTCACGATATTTCAGTGGTGCTCCAGGCTCAAAATAGGAATTTGGTAAATTCATAAATTCACGGAGGAAAGACAAACTTAAATCCTGTGGTTTTACCTCGTCCATGAAAATTTCATACCTGAAAATAGAACAAACATTAATAAAGAAGGCGCTCCGATTACCAGAGGTACTTCACTATCTCTCAGGTATTCATAATTTGGCGATGCATTTTATTTTCAGTGTCTATTGCATAGGAGCTTATTTTTCACACTATTTATTATATGTATTGGCCATAAAAAAACTAGTTCAAACAATCTTCTGGAAAATGTCGTGATTTTCAATTTGACACAATCCGGATTTGTCTCTCTCATAGACAGTCTTCTCCGCCGGTATGAGCCGTTGGACCATAAACAGGTTATGATTGACACTACTGGTTGCACGACAGAATAAATCTTTACCGGAAAGAATAACTACAAGTCATTTAAAGTTGTTTAAAGTCACAATCAGATTTCTTCCGTTTGAAAAAAGGGATTGTTTCTGTAAAACTTAATTTAAGGCAATGAACAGCACTTTTATTTTTTGGTCTGTTTTCTTATAAGAGAATCTTGGTAAATTTTTTTTAAGATGATGTTTTCTTAATAAGCTTTAATATTAATTTTAAAATTGTTCCAAAGTCGAGAGGGGCGTAAGGGGGGCACAAATGCTGCAAAACTGCACAGAATTACGTATAAACACCGCGCAGAATACAGAGATTACGATCCACGCTTACGCCAAACGACAGACGTGAATCTGTACCACGTGACCAAGTTTTCCCCTAATTTTTCTTTTACTCTTTATTGCTTCTACACCAAATTAAGTAGTTTTACGCCAGTTTTAACCATAGGAATCGTTCGGGACTGTTTTTATCTGCTTATATTCTATTCTAAAGACTTCTCAACTTGAGTCTGACGTTTACCGTTGCAGTAAACGTGAATCTTAATCTCTCTCTAATAACATAAGAAAACCGCAAACCGCATTGAAATTACCCGAAAATTTCTAAATAACGCAAGCCGCTTGGTTTTGTAAAACCGCAATACCGCATCTAAAAAAATAAATCAAATTTCCGCAAAACCGCACCAAAAATCGAGCAAAAGTGCTGCACCTCAAACCTAATACGCGCGCCTCAACAGTCCGAATCCCATCGCCTTTACGTTGAAAAATTCCATTTGACTTACCTATCGACGTCGACATACAGAACAGACAGAAATGTCTGACTCGCTCCAGACGAAGAGCTTCCATAAGCCTCCTTCACACCGGCGTAGAACCCAAAAATTGAACCAGAGACACCTGCTTCCTGCTGGATGTATCTTCGATATTCCGACCGACTCTCAAAAGTCAACATGTAGGCAGAGGTATCGTAAACACCATGTACGTTCATTGTGTCTGGTACATCCAAATCATCATATCTGCCAAAGGGGAGTTAAGACAATTATAGTTTAAAATCCTCGAAGATTTGTTAATCTTAATTAAATTTTATTTGTCTGAAGTTTTATTATAATGGTATGTAACGCACGTTGCTTGATGAAAACCAACATTTCCTCGTCGAGAAAATCTTACTAGAAAAGCATAGGGTAGTTAAAATAAGAATACGTAGCATCTCTCTTATGGCGTTTAAACTCTGCAAAGTGAGTTAACTAGATACCGGTTAATTTGGGCATCATTAATTGCAAGCTCTGATCATTTAGTTACAGGGGAAGGGTCAAAATTTAGCGACGTCCACTGTGACAGTACGTGTTGCAAATAGACGCTTCGTGATAAGACTGATAAGGAATTGGAGATCGAAAATAGGAATGCGGGCTTTGAAACATACATACATACATACATAAACTTTATTAAAGTGTCAAGGTATTTAGCTAAAAGCTAATTGTGGACACTATCAATGAAAAGCAAAACACCTCTAAAGAATATACTTACGATGCTTTGTTCTTGCAGTTTCTTTGTACTATACTCATTTTTCTGGATTCTGGACTGTATTTTCCTCGACCATCAAACCCAACTCCCATAAAAGCGGCTCCATCAATCATGTTCTGGGTACAGTAAACAGTTTTACAAGACTAGTTACATTTTCCTCTGAACTATAGCAGTACTGTCAAATTAGGTGTTAACTAATCTGCCAAATAATTTTTCTCTTGGGGCTTATGGAAACTTTCTTTTCTAATTTTCGTTAACCTCCCTTACGCGGATTTTCTTCCAGCGTACACTTCTTCAAAGTCTTTAGGTTGTTAGCCTTCCACACAGACGTTATTACGGTTCGAGAAGCCCTAAGAAAGTCTAAGTGGAAGGCAACAATTTTGCCCGCTTATGAGAGGTTAAAACCTGGCACTGGCAATTCAGACTGTAGTTAAAATCGTGTTTTCTCTTACAAGGCAGATAGGTGAAGCAAACTTGGCGTTATAGCATGGATCACTTGGAGTATAATTGGTGCCATAGCAACCGTTCATCATGACGTATCCCAAACCCATGTTAGGAGCGTAAGTAAACGGTTGTTCTCCATGTTCCGGCTCTGGGTGATCTACGTCGGAGATTGACGCACCCATGTGGTATCCCGGGGGTACGAACATATCGGGAGTGCTCCATCCTTTATCAGGCATAATATCCAGTTTGATCTGTGAATAAATAGTGGTATCGTCAGTGATAGAAGTTCACACGGTAATAATTCAGCCAAGACTAAAAGCGGAGCTCCAGTTCAATAAATACTCACGGTTTACTTCAAACAATAAACTTGTCATGTAGCTAGTGTTTAATTAGCATGAAAGAGCAGGGATGATTTTCGGCTCTGTTTCACACGCCAAAGAACAGGGCCTTCCTCAGCTTGTCAAACCTGAAAAGCCGGACGTTTACCATACGGTCACATAACAACCATGATCCTCGGAAAGATGGATGATTGATTTTAAACTATATTTTATCTCTGACTGGTCCTCAGTCGTCTTCGCACACGTAACACGCACGGCGCGAGCTTTCTATTTTCCCATAACCCCCCGCCGCCACTAAGGAGAGGCTGTGATAGACGACTAGTAACGAGTTAGATTTTATCCCTGGTGCTGTATATATTGTACTCATGTATGTCTTTAATAGACTGATAACGCCTGTAAAATTATTTACCGGATAAGGATCGTCACAGGCATTGCCCGAAGGAAATAGCGTTAAAAATATTTCCTAGTATATAATTAAAATACAATTATAGCAAAAATATATACAATACAAAAATAATCAGAGCGAACAAAACAGGTATTTCGCATACCTGGTAAAGCGGACATATCAAACAAAGTTTTAACTTTAAAATTATTTTATTTGCCAAAATCTTTCTTATCTTATTTTGTTTTGTAGCAGAAGTCAATAAAATGAGTTTTCGTTAACACCGTCTGAGAGAGATTTAAAGGTCAAATAAACCAAAAAATTGAAATATTTTCTTTTGTCGAATTACCTTCACCAAACGCTAAAAGGAACCATCCTAAGTGAGATTTTTCTTCGCAAGCCTTTATAGAAAGATAAAAGATCAAAATCCGATCAAGCATTAACGAAGACTTCTCGAAAACGTTTCTGTGTCGTTCTAGCTCTGTGAGAGTTCTGACTGAGACTGAATGAAATACACGAGGTGCGAACGTTTGCTCCTTGTAAAGCCTTTTTATTTGTTTTTGTTGTTGTTATTGTTGTTGTTGTTGCTGTTTTTTCGTCACTTGAAAATTACTTTGGATTCAGAAGAACCAAGTTAGAGTAAAAACGGATCATTACGTCAGTCTGAGATGCAGTATGACGTTTTGAACATTTCCAAAGAGGTTTGTATTCTTCTGATAATTGTGCATTCGATTTGTAGGTTGATTTTGTGTCCAGTGCTTCGCTTTCTTTCGCCGGGCTGAATTAAAACCCGCTTGTATTCTGTTATTAGTTGTTACGTGTACTTTTTTTACATGCGCAGACTTGTTTACCTAGTTTGCAGAGAACCAGCTTTATCCTTGTTTTCGGTCAAAGAACCGTAATGCTAACGCATGCGAGTGAACAATCTTGTGCGCTTGAAACTTTCTTGTAACTATAGAAGGGCAGCAAGCTTACTCGAGAAGAAAAGACTACTTCGATCATTTTTCTGTTGCTCAAGTAATAATAGTCAGAGTTTTTTTTCCTTTTTACATTTTTAATTACATAGTTTCGTTTTCTTTTTGTACGCAAATTTTCCTTTTCACTTGCTGTGAAGTAGCTGACCACGACAGCTGCCGGCAGTGATTTCAAAACAGTTGTCTCTTTGCCCGTAAACAGTTGCTGGAGCTTGATTTGAATGAAGCGAGCAAAAAAAACCCTTATGCGGAGTTTTCTGTATTTTTTAATGATTCAGTTTGCTCAGTTTAATTTGCTTGAATGAAGACCCTCGCATGGACCATCAGTTATTAAGAATAGCTCATGGTGAATCATGGCTTGGCTGCCGGCGAAGCTTGCAACTGATCTTTTGCTTTTAAGATCTTAAGATAGGTTATTTTTGTACAGGAAATTCACTTCTTCATTGTCAGCAGGTATGAGAGCCTTAAGCCTTACGTTTTTTTGAAAATTTGTTGTTTTGAAACCTTGTTGAAGCTTTTCTAGTTCACTTAAGCTGTATTTTGTGCATGATGGAATTGTTCCCTGCTTGCGCACTTCTTTGCGCACTTACATGTAAAGTGGCGTCTATGGTCCTTGAAGTGACCTAAGTCGGTAATTAAATCATAAACATAACTGAAAAATATCAACGCCAAAACTACTACATTGAGGATTTTGTTTATATTTTAGTGATATGCGAAGCTACAAGTGTCCGATCGAGCGTCGGTTTTAAAACATCAGCTCGAGTTTGACATAGTTCCATGACTTCAAACATATTGTGGGCAAGCTTGAATTTCTTTGGGCAAATCACTATACAAATAACCGCGGCAATGTTAGCTCAGTCGGCAGAGCGTGTTGACTGCAGAGCGGGAGGTCAAGGGTTCGATTCCTGGGGCCGGACCAATACTCAGGGTCCTAAAATAACCGAGAAATGAAGGAACTCCCTTTGAACTGCAACAGGCTAGACCTTCGCGTGGCTCGGATGACCACGTAAAATGGCGGTCCCTTCTCCAGTTGGAGACGTAAAATATAGTGTCCCCAATTAGTACTTTCGTTTTAAATACATTGACACTCAAATAAAAAGTGCAAAAAAGTGCATTTGTATTTTGTTTTTGTGTCCACGGTGGAGCTCCGGACCTTATATATCCAGGACCTTACTTATATGACCACAATTTTTGAATGCATCTTGAACAAAATCGGATCTACTCACGCACATTTAGAGTACAAAGCAAGGAGATTTTTAATATCATCTAAGTCCGTTTTACTTTGACGTATTCTTCGAGAAAATTAAATGATAAGAAGGTTATAGCCACAGCTCGCAACTTTCGAAGGCAAAGTGCTTGTTCTTTCCAGTTATGGGCGCACAACCAACCATAATTTCTGCGCCGTATCGACTCGAAAAACACTGTTTCGAATTTCCCGCTTTTTTTCACCTGACCAACATTGACGCCACAAGCTGTTTTAGCCGACAATTTTTCCGACCGCTCTACGAAGATAACGACCAAAAAATAGCAATTTTTAATCTCGAATATCTCGGAGATGCTTGCTTCAATTGAGCTGAAACTTTATGTATGTATATTTGGTTACACATTTCACTAGAGTTGAACTAAAATAAAAAATGTCGAAATCAAGTTTGGTTCTTTTGCCCTTTAATCTATCCTCACAAGATCCCTACCACCCACCTCTTTCGCCAAGAACTTGGAAGCCTTTTCTTGAGCTTCGTCGATTATATTGAGCTGTTTGTCTACCAGTTTGCCCATAACTTCCAATCCTTTATCAACAACAGCTTCCTGAACTTTGGGGTTTTTCAACGCCGTCATTGCTAGAGCAGGAAGCGCTTTCTTATCCCCCGTTTCTGTTTGGCCTGTAAGCATACAAGTTTATAATAATCAAACTTCCACGATAGTGTTTGTTCTTATGGGAAAATTTCTTAATCGTAACGTTAGCCTTATCAATTAACTTCTGACCTTCAGTTCAGTCAAACGCTTTGTTTGAACACCAGGCGTTAGGCGTTACGCTTTACGTTAATTTTTGTTGGCCGAACCTGGGTTCACTTAAGAAACCTTTCATAAGTGTAGTTTACAAGGGCAGCTATTGTTTTCGGACTCTAAAACAATAGCTACACTTGTAAATAATACACTTGTAAAAGTTTTATGAAATTGACTCCTGGACTTTCTTGAAAAGCGACACAAGGAAAAGTACTAAGGGGAAGTTAAGTACGCTTCACCAAGAAGACTAGAAATAAATCAGACAAAAAAAAATAGAATGAATCTATTAAATGAATTTGTAAGGCATGGAGTGTTCCCGCATGATCGGTCACATTGGCCATATTGATGTACCAAAACATAAAAAGAAAGCAGCCATATTGATGATTCAGAACCAATTCAATCCGTGGGAGATGAAGAAAAACCTTATTCACTTGGTAAAATAATAATGCCAATACGCGCCACTACGGAAAATGGGCGATTTTCATTAGTGGTTTGGCAGTTTCTTCCGTACCGTCGTCCAACTCATCCCCTACTTCCTTGACATCTTGTTCTTGGAATCCACTCGAATCTACAGGTTTTTCCTCTCCTTGCAGAACTGTAGATTCACCTTTTCAGGAAAAAAATTAAGATTATCTCAATGCCTGTTATTTTTTGTTCTTGTGAAAGGAGGGAGTAAAATGATACTAATGATACCACTGAAGTTCCATGACGTCACTTGTGTCACCTCCAAATACAAAACTGTAGAGCGCCGTTTTATGAGATACGATTTTCAAATTATTACATTTTTTTCGTTAAAGCCGTTTTTACCTTTTGCTAATACGAGATAAACTATTCATTCTACTACAGTTAATTTGAGATTTTTCGGCCGCTCGAAAAAAGAATGAGCCGTCTATATCCTGCACTGCTCAGCAGCGACTAGTGCTAATGGGTCACTGAAAACAGCCTTATAGTAACTTTATTTTTTGCCATCTGAACGATGTTTCTTGTGAGAAGCCCCTTCTGGCTTATTCAGAAGAAGAGGCCCGTACAAGACTTATGGCATCAGACATTACTGATGTTCTCTCTGCTATTTTGTTTTTGTTTCAGCCGCTAATTTTTATATTTGTTCCACTGTTTTCTTTTTATAATCTGCTGTTTGTAAATAGTAAGTTTGACTTCTTCTGTTTTTTGTTTACAGATTTCAAATCAGGAAGTATATTGCGTATCAGTTTATATATATTGCTTTTTTATTGCATGGTCAGTCTGCTTCTCAGTAAATATTAGCCCCATTTGGTATTCGATTTTATTTTTTTGGCCTAAATTTCTAACTTCAAGACGATTTACAAAGAAGTATTTAAAATTTTATTTGAAAACAGTTCCACTCTGTGGCCACCGGGAAGCTCAGCAGGTCCTGTCCTGCTTCAAGTCAATTTAAACAATCGGGCCAACCAAGGCAAAACTTTCAAAATGACCAATTGAAAATATTTTTTTTCTAATGCTTCGAAAATGTGAAAACATGTTAACACTGTTCCCTTTGAATCTTAATTTTTTTTCCCAAGGTTATTTATAATGAACCTTTTTTCTACAGAACGTACCAGAACTTATAGATTTGCTGAAGGAAAACCAAACAGACGTTTTTTAAACCACCTCTTCCTCAAATATCCATGTGTGGCTTATAGAAACCTCTAGTTTGCCTTTTCATTGATAAATGTCATTAGCTTTATTTATTTGCTTATTGGACGAAGGAATTATGAATGAAACGGAAAACACACCTTCTTTAATTCACGCTGGTGAAGAAGATTGAATCTTTCAAATTAAAACCAAAACATTTAGTTTCTTGGATGGTATACTAAATAACAATAATCATTCACTTCTCTGCAGGACCTGTTGTCAGTGATTGAGCCAAACTGTTTAACCAACTTATATCAGTTAAATATTACATTACTCTTCGGTTCAGAAACTCGTTTCTTTCTTAACCAAACGCCGCCTTTTTTTTTTTCTTAAGTCCTTCTTTCATTTTTTTATTCTTCACTACTTTGAGGCTCATTCAAGGTGGACGGTCCTTTGATTGATTTTAGATACTCAAGTACTTGAAAAAGAAATAATAACGCGGTCATGGTTTCATCTGTCTTCATTTTGTGTCATTTTATGTCAGTATTTTTTAAATCAAGGGTTGTTTTAGAAGGTAAAATGCTTTAACTCACTGTAAAACTGCGATATGTAAACGGAAACAAACAAGAGAAATGTAAAAGTCTTCATTTCTTTTGCTTTACAACCAGACAACCTGGAAAAAAAAAACGGTAAGAAAGGGTAAAGACAGTAGAATTTCCATTATATCAGCCCCCGGGTATCTCATTTAGGACGTTATCAAGTATTTAAATCCAGGCCACTGTAGTAAAACATAGGAAAGTTTTATCCTTTTTTATATTGCAGTTGTCTAGTCTGATCTCAAAACTTTTTTCTCTTTCACGGGGTCTACTGCTTCAAACTCTTGTTCCAGTCCCGAAAAATAAAAAGGAAATTAATTAGTAACGCCACTCAATTACTACTCAACAGCGCTGTTTTTGAAAAAAATGAAAAAAGTGGGGAAAATCAAAGTCAACTCGAAAATGTCCAATAATCAAACGTGCTTCTGATTTTAAGAAGAAAAGGGTTCAACTACGTATTTCTACTTTTAGAGAGAATATAAAGAAAAATTAAGATAGTAGCTATTAAGTAAACCCTTACCTTCTTGATTCAAATAAGTCTCCAAGCTTTTACCAGAATGGATTTGGAAAGAATAGAGGAAGCTTCATGTTGTCGAAAAATATGATTACTTATTAATAACAATGAGAGATTACAATGCATTGATCATGGGCTACCGATCAATTACTAGCAGATTGTAATCTTATCAGTTTGTCCTTATTCAGCACTTTTTTAGAGCTTAATTCAACGCACCAACCGAAAAATGTCAATTGAATGAATCTGTTCTTCTATTTGTAACTGTTCTTGGAGAAATCTATTTATGGACGTTTTCAGAGTTTGCTGTATTCCCAACTTATTGAGGCAATTCAAATTTCTATCCCTTGTTAGGAACGGCTTCGGGAAAGAAATACCAGATCGAATGGAGGAAATGAAAGCAGCTCTCAGCTTGTCTCAACATTTGCCATGACGCCAAAAGATTGTGATTTTTCCTCGTTTAAACTTCTGAAGTTTATTATGTATGTGGTAGGAGCTGATTATATGTGGCTAAAATGGTTTTACATTTAGCATGACCTAAGGACCGTTTTCCGTCGCTCTCTCCTGAAAAAGAATTTGGTCTTCCAACAGACTTCGATTCAATCGAAAACCCACACAGGAGTTATACCTGTTAGTCTCCACTCCTGTTCCTGCGTATATTATTAAACTTCAGAGTTGCTTACAACTACCACATCAAAACGTCTCAAGAGAGCTGCCATTCGCTATAACTTCTGAGAACCGCGATGCTATGATCGGACTCAGATTTTCTTAATTGCTCCTGACTTTAATTTCTGTTTAGGTATTACTAATCATATATCGTAAATTAGGCTGTGCATAGCCGGTCAGCCTTCAGTAGGGTGTGTTCTTAATATACTGGCGTCCACTTTGATAACAGGCAACTCTACCAGTAGAACAATCACTCAGTGGTGACTGTCTGCCTCAGCCTTTCTTTGAGAAAAATTTTTAACTAAATGTAAACAGTCAGTTTCTTCATTCAATCATAGTCCTGTACTAAACTAAAAATGTACTTTGCATTTTTCTTTTTTCCTAATATTTAGCTGACCCCACGCCATCAATCTTCGGCTTCGAAGGGTAGAGGTTTCTGGTAAATAAATAATAACAATAAAATAATTATAAAGCAACGACGACGTTAACAACTACGAAACCGTAACTTGAAACGTGAATTCACGCTGCCTTGTGCTTTATCGCGCTCAGATTCCGTTGCGTTCAATTCGTCAAATATTGGCAAATGTTTCTGGACTTGAATTTTAAAGGACTGTATCGAAGTTCAGGAAAAGAAAAAAAAGAAAGTTGTTTCTTTTGTTCACGATCTCCACAAAACGTCAAATAAGGCTTTCACGTCTATTGACCACTCCAGAACTGATACCATAACATACCATAATGTTCTTTGTTTGTCACCCCAAAATTTTGCAAAAAACATTGTCTTCAGTTTCTCGTGGGAGTTAAAATGGCCCCAAGAGAAACTGAAAACAATGCTTATGAAAAAATTGTGGGGTGACAAACAAAGAACATAATGGTATGTTATGGTATTTTCTGGAGTGGCCAATTCGTGCAGTGACGACAAAGAAATGTAAAAAAAAAGCGTGATGCTGCTGTTTTACCAATTAATCTAAAACATTAATTGTTTTTTTGCCGCTTTCGTTGCCGTAGCCTTCGTCGTTGCTTAAGCTCCCTAATGTTTACTCTGGCATACGGCCTTTACTTTATTTTGTTCCTAAGACACGATTTCACGAAAAGGTCACGTGCTCACCGGGTCAGCGGTTTTAGCACCCAGACTAGCAGCATCTGCGACAGAACTTTAGCGTAACGTCCGGCGTAACGTGTAACTAAGGTGAAACTTTTTACTTGAACAGCCATGTTATTCTGGGAACATTTACTTCTCCAGCTGAGAATCCTATAAAAGTTAAAGTTCAGAGGAAGTGTGGTTAATGCGTTATAAACCGCGTTTTACGCGCATAAGTTGGCATATTTTTTCACACGAGTGTGTTTTCAGGAAATACTGTAAAATTGCCAGTTACATGTAACTTGTGAAAACATAGATAATATCGATTTTTATTATATACCTACTGACTTACTCACTGAAAAGTTCATACGCAAATGATTTCTAGCCAATAAGAGGAGGGAACTATGTGTTTCAGACGTGAAAAAAGTGATTCGTCCAATCAGAATCGTAAACGATATTATTTTACGTGTGACAAAAATGATACGTCTGATCAAAAGCCACAGAGGTGTGTGAGTTTCGGCCCAAAATTCCCGCCTTTGTAGGCGCTTGTAGCTTGCAATTTGCAGCGCCCTCGCTTTAAATTTCCGAGTTGCCTCGCAGACATTCAGCGAGAAAAGACTACAAAGCAGAGTTTCGCTCCCAGTTTTTCTCGCAAAAAAGTGAAACTCGTAAATTGGAGCTGGACAGTTTCGTAATGTTTCACTGTCGATGAAGAAAATTGTGGAGTGCCGGCAAAACAATAGCCGATGGGGAACAGAACGAGAAATCTAAAGCATATTTTAAGCTGAACCTGGAGCAATTTTGTCTACTGTTTATATTCAAACTGGCCCTTTTCCCGAAATTCAATCATTTTTAATTGTACATTGAGAGCAAGAGTTAATTCACATGGTTTGTTATTCGTGGATTACCGCCATCTTTGCCCTCTTGTAACTTTTATAAGAGGTTTTTACTGATATACTACTTTTTTGTCGTCATTTTGCTGTGCATGGTGGTAAATTTTAGCATTTTAGCGTTTTGGAAAGTTTTGAAATAAAAAGAGTAGCAGTATGATGAATTGTCTCACAGTTGAACCTAACTGGAAAATACTTTGTATGGTATTTACACACGCACTCGTTGATTTTGTATCAGAAATCTTAATCGTTCGCTGCGCTCGGTCGATTTCTGATACGTCAACAACACGTGGGTAAATACCGAAGGCGAGCACTTTGTATGAAGTATTTTATATAGCCCTAAGGTTATCGATAGTGAGGAACTAATCACTCGCGTTGCCCGCTGAAATTGCTCAAACTGCAATAGAGAGAAGAGAGCAAAGAATCGTAAATTAAAGCTGATGAAACAACGGTTATGTTGGCAATCAGCGATGCTCTATGATAAAATTTGATTAACGATGTGGGCACACTGTGCTAACAACAAAACACCCGGAAGCGTTTGAACCAAGTATCTAGTTAGAGTGCACGAGAAGGTCAGGCGTGCTATAGCCTCCTTGCCAGGTGCGAAAACGGGTGTTACTTCCGCCTTTTTCCTTCATTCCCCACCCCTTGGTATTACTCTGCACTTCTAATTACCTAAGAGCGGAATAATCAGTCCCTCGACCGTGATTACATAAATGCAGTTATTGTACCAACCCAAGTTCTCGGCATTCATTGTATTAAGGTAAACATTTTTTGAAGTTCCCACTCATGTCATTAACGCAAAAGCGTGGTATGAATGTGGGGGAGGCGGTACAGTCCCAGGTGAACTGAGTAACCATGAGTTTAATGACACGCATAAGGGAAAATCAATTTAGGAGAAAAATGGTGGGCTGATTGCTTACTTACGGTAAACCGTTTTCGACGGAAAATCGTATAATAAATGAAAAGAGTAAACAAACTCAACAAGCTATTCTTCATACTCGGAACAATCTGAACTTTAATGCAGGATACAATTGCTACGGGAAAGATTGCAGCTATTCCAGGCTAATTCATGAGACTAAAAGTCTTATCGGTTCATAATTCTTTATTATTTAAATATGCTGTTCCAATATTTGCCTAAATTTCAATTTTCTCACAGATTAAAGCCATGAATATTTCAAAGATGGATCATTTAAAAATAAGTGTCATGCACTGCGCAATGCGTATCATGGAGGAAGAGTAAACTTAGTTGGATCCCTTCCAAAAACATTCTTATCTTCCAGCGCTTCAAAGCCGTAAATAATAAAAATACTATGATCATTCACTTTCTACTTGAGGCACGTACTACTATACTGGTACTAATGGTATATCACTTTAGCAAGGTTAAAGGCCATTTCGGTTACAATTACAAAAACAGAAACGTTTCTCATCTTCTATATTTTATTGAGTGCTTTGGTAGGTGGGTATAAGATGCCACAGGAAGATCTCGGCGAGCGTGAGAAGATTCTGAATCACCCCTTGTACTTCCTGATGGCGCCTTACAATTAGAAGGTTTGGTGTACCAAGACACCTTTGATTCGTCGTACATATTCGCCCATGACACCAAGTTGCCTATCCCAGCGTTGCAACTTTGGGAGTACTGTGTAATATCAGCGCTGGTAAGAAGCCGATTCCATACATTCACTTGTGACAAATAAAGCGTGTTGGTACCGATGAATCCCTGATTGCCTGGTCCAAGGCTTATGTCGAACTTTGTAGGTGCTTTGCCATAGGAAAGAGTGCCGGTTGCTCCTGCCTTTCCGTCAACGAAAATTTTGACTTCACTTGTTTTGGTAGACCACAAGTGACACACATGATGCCAATTCTTGTCGGCAAGTACACCCATGCTCTGTCTGTAAATAACAAAAGGGATTATTGTAAATTACTTTGAAATCAGTTCATTTATTGGCGTCACTAGTATGCAATGAAGGCCGATGCACCTTAAGCTTCTGCTGTAAATTGCACAAGCTCTATTCATTGGAACGATAGTATTTGTCGGTCTTATGGGCTAAACGATGAGGTTCTAAGTATGACCTGTCTGTACTGTTTCTATTCGAAAGGTCTTTGATAATCTTTGCACAACTTAATTCGGGAAATTCAGGTTAATTCGCACTGATTGATATGGTTTTTCAAGAAATATGATTGGTTCGCTTTCTCGGAATATCAAACATTAATAAATGCTGAATCCCTGAGTTTTCATTGGCCTATAGCGAGCCATTATATCAAATCCAAATATGGTTAGTGTACGTACGCGTTAGCCAATAAGGTCAGAAGTGAACTGAAGGATTTGTTTGCTGAAAAAAGAATAGCGTCCGAGGAAAACAGTAAATGTTTACATAAATGGCAATGCAATAAATAAACGTCCAGCAAATGGACAATTGCCTGATGAAAAAGAATATCAGTACACGGTCAAAACGACTCAATCAATAACAAATTGACTACACATTCTACTATGAAACGAATGTCTTTCATTAGGGAGCTTAAGCAACTACGACGACGACCACAACGAGGACTTCCAATAAACAATAGGTTTAATGATCAAAACAACATCTCTGCACGTGCATCACGCTTTTTAGTACATTTCTTTGACGTCCACTGCACGACTACGACGTGAAACCTCCTAATTTCACGTTTTAAGGAGGAAGTGGACATACGACGACAAATTTTCCTTCTTCTTTTTGAACCTGAATAAAATCCTTAAGAATTCAACTCCAGGAAAAGTCGCTTGCATTTGACATATTGAGCGGGTCCAAATATGAAGCGATTAAGTTTGAAAGAATGCAAACGTTTTCCCTGCCGTCGTCGTCGTCCTTGTTTAAGGTCCTTAGTATCCCAAAGAGAACGTCTTATCAGAGACTGAACACGGAAATTGATTCAAAATACTGTTTTCCGCGCGTGGGACGCATACTCCAATTGACAACGCCAATTATCGGTTGTACTTTGCCCCCAACCTCTTCTCAATTGGTACAGACATTGTCAAACGTCTTTGGGAAAAATGCGTAAAACAAGAGGACCAGTTGAGATTGGTTATTTTTACAAGACGTAAATTTACCTCGTCTTTGGCTTATAAAAATCACCCACTTCTAGTCTAATGTCAGTGATCTCGTCTCCTAACAAAGAGTAAGTCAGAGATTTGGGCAAGGAAGCACCACTGACAGTCATTGAAGTAAGAACCAGCTGCACGTCTGTGTTGGAACCTTGTACTCGAACCCAGTTTTCGATTTTCAGCCAGAAGCATAAGGTGTACTCTTCAAATGTTCCTGATCCCGGTTTATCTCCAATCCAAACACCTTTGGCGATGTTCAGATCATATGTACCTGTAAAGACGAAAATAAGTATCTTTATACCGTGGAATGTTGGCGCAATAATAAATAATGACGATAATGATAATACAATTATAAAATTGCCATTCTAAACAGTGATACATACAAACTATACAGCAAGCAACTGGGATGAGGGCAAATGAGATTCCTTGGCTTTGCGTCCTTCTTAATACTTTGCGTAGAATCGGTATAGATAACGGGATGAATTAACTAACCCAATACACTTAACAGTTGACGTCTCTCATAAATATAACAACGACAATTCTCAGCAAACAAAAATGACCAAATATGGGCATTTTACTTTGGTTGCTTTTGGGAAGTTACAATTCGATTGTATTTATGTTCACATATTGCTTTAAAAAGTATCGTTATGGCACCTGGTTTTGGTTTGCACTTGGATGGCTCGGAAAACATCGCCTTCTTATTTCGGACATACATGGCTGCCCAAGAGGCCACATTGCCCGTTCCTGCGTCACATTTCTTGGACAATGTTTTTATTTCGTCGCTGGTGAAGATCCGATTCCAAACATTCACCTGCGAAAGTAAGAATTTGTTGCTGCCGATCGATGAACCCGAACGCGGGAAGGATATCTTGAACCCACTGGTAGCCCTGAATTGATAGCTTCCCGTCTTTTTCTGTATTCCATCCATGTAAATTGACCATGTAGATGTCTTACTGGACCAGGTATGGCAGACTTGATGCCAATTCTTGTCCTCAAGCGACGCAACGTATAATCTTCAAATGATCCAAAATATACGATATATGTTATTTATTTGCTAAATTTACTATGTATATCATTTAAAGGTTCAAATGTTATAGAATACAGACAATCAATTCCCATCACCAGAAGACGTGATTGAGTTTAACAAGTTCCCTGACATTTGGAAGTAGGCTGGTACCCAAGATACATATTTTCGTCGGGACAACAAGAGCTAACTGTACATTTCTGCATATTTCAAATTCGTTGTTAGTCACTGCTTCTCACGTGAAAATGGAACTTGGAGATAGGACAATATTCCTAAATAATGAGAGGCTCTTATCCGACAAAAAAAAATAGAGAATTCAGAGTAGCTCGGGTGTTGGGTGTTACTAAAACGGGGAACAGGGAGCGGGAAACGAGCACGGGGAACGGGGACATAAAAAATGGGAACGAAACTTCACTTGAACCCTAGCCCTATCAGTAACTGAAAATTCTAATTATTTGTTTTGTTCCCATTTTTCATTTTCCAGTTCCCCGTGTTCGTTCTCCGCTCCCCGTACCTCGTTTCAGCAACATCCATTGTAGCCCTTATCTTATTGCCTGACAAGTCATCAATAAGTATGTGTAATCGAATGGTGACGAGTGAAATTAGGAAATAATTTCACGCGCGTTTTGTCCAAATCCTAGTAATTTCCCTCGCCTAAAGGCTCGGGAAATTATTAGGATTTGGACAAAACGCAAGTGAAATAAATTTCCTAATTTCACGAGTATACCATTTGATTACCTATTAATATCATGGGTGACTAATTACGCTAGCAATCTTGGATTTTTGACATGTTTATCCTATATCGTATCGATCGAGAACTAAACTCTTTCAAATGTTTAGACCTTAAATTTGGCTCATAAAGTTCAGAATTTTTGAGACGTTTTCGGCAAAATACCTGTTAGAATCCTTCTTGATGTTCTTCTTGTGTGTTAAAGTTTTCTAAAGCGTCTTTTTGTGCCCTGACGTCTTCACTGACGGTATTTTAAAACTTCGTCGCCATCTTGACACTGAGACGTACGGAAGGGTTGCCATGGCAATTTTGTAATTTCACACGTGAAATTACAAATTAACGCTGAAATTTCGCGCCAAAATAAAGGAGTAATTCGTCACCTATGATATTATAATTATAATCTTGAAACTCACAGGTCATATAGAACGACAGTTAATCTCGAGAATCTCATTTTTTTTTCTATCAGCGATTTCAAAATAATTCGCTTGTTTAAGAAGACCAAAATGTTTACAAAACTGCTGATAAGACTCGTGCCTCAATACATGCTAATCAAATCCTTCTCATTCATTCCAGCAATCTCCAGGATCTTTCACGTGACATGTTCTTAAAAAGGTTGAAGCTACTATGAGCGGAAATTGAATTTCAAAAGTGCTTCTTTTTTACAGATAACGGGCGATCGTCAAAGATTGACCAGTTTTTACCGTATTTGTAACCATAACAACTTCATCCGGTCTCATAAATTTTGCTTAGACTTTACGAAGCTGTTCTTCCGACGAGGGAAAGAGGGTAACTGTCGCGAACTAAGGTCTATGAGGCAAATGTAAAACTTTACATGAGACGTACCAAACTTAGTGAGTGAAGTTCATGAAAAGTTCGACGTCTGGCTCAGTTAAATTTGTCTGAATGAGTTTGGATCGTGTAACACGTTCTGCTTCAGACGAAAAGAACGTCTGTCGGTGAACATTGTCTTCGGGGCAAACGTTGATCTTCACATACGGCGAACTAAACTAACAAATTATAAATTTGTGTGGTAATGTATATTCAGTTTATTTTTCGTTATTAAGTTTGATCAAGTTCTTCCCTTCGCCTGCTTCGTTCCGCCTGAATCGCGTGAAAAAACCTTGGGAAATTAAAGGAAGTTAACTTTCGTTCCAGCTGGAGTTGATATGTTTCCACACTTGTATTAACAGTTAATACTAACTAAGAAATCTATAAGCTTTGAAAATAACTTTGACAGCACGAATAAAATGTATAAAAGAAAGTATGGTACTTTTTCACATGTGAGCCTTGTAAGTGATTATATAATATTGTACGAAAGAGATGATCAACTTACATCTCCCAAGTTTTGCGATTGTCCCAGTCGAATCTGAAAACAGTAGGTCCTCTTGACTGATATGCGATAGAGTAATCATCCCCGCTAACTGCTTTCATTTCAAGTTCTATTAATTCTGCTGATGTGTCATAACCACCGCTGTTTTCGACCCAGTTCTGCGTCAGTTGAAGCCAAAAACACAAAGTGTACTCTTCAGCTCCAGGTAGGACCTTTCCGACCTGCACCAAATCATTGTTCTGTTCGATTTTAAAATCAAATGATTCTGTGAAAAGAAAAGGAAAAATGATCCAAAGTTTCTTAGCGCACCGCCACATGCGACATTTAACTTAAAGGAAGATTCTATATCCAGGGTACTACACTGAACAAACATCTCCTACTGCGCTTCTCAATAACATGAAAACTCTGAAATTTAGAACGTAGCATAAAATTGCGTTCTTGGCTGCCAGCAATCATAATTACGATCACGAGCAACAAGCCTTGAAAAACAGAGACACACAAAACGGATCCAAATCCACAAATGTCATCACATCTATCGAATATCAAAAGTATGATGGTCCAGTTTTGCTTGTTTGTGTGTATGTAGACTCAATTTGGGTTCTAAAATTGCTTCCTGTAGTCTGTTGCTACGCGATCACAATTAAAAATGGACATGGATTAAAACTTGACAAAATTGGGCTAATGTTTTCAGGTTTTGATCTGAAGCAAATTACTAGAAGAAAATCACAAATTTAAGCACTGTTAATTATAATGACTGTTTTCCTGCTGATATTTGTTTGTTTAAAAGTCACTACACCTCCACTACAGCATTCGGTGTACGGGTAAAGGTATTAAGTGATGACAGTAATCTTTTTGTGACTTTATCATTTTCATCACATTCTCTTTAGTAATAGGTATATTACTTTGATCTAACCTCCACGCGAAACAACCTCTCGAAAGAAGCAATATTCCCAACACAAAAATCATTTTTTCCCAGCCAAAACACTACAGTTGAAGTGAATCATGTAACAACAAACACCTCTGTAAACGAAAACCTAATCTTGGCATTTTAATTGGTTGGTTGCATATGGAAATTTCTGCTAACTGTATTTTTGTTTTGAAAATATTTAAATACAATGATCAATTAGCACCTGGTGGCGGAGGGGGAGGAGTAGTTGGTTTTGTAGTTGGGGTGGTGGCTGTTGTGGTAGGAGAAGTTGTTGATGGTGTGGTCGGAGTAGTCGTTGGAATCTCTGCCTTCGCTTTGCACTTGGAAGGCTTGGAAAACATCGCTTTCTTTTTTGCGTCATACATTTCTACCCAAGAGGCGACACTGCCCACACCTGCGTTGCATTTTTCAGACAGTTTCTGGATTTCTTGGCTGGAGTAAAACTTATCCCAAACGTTCAATTGGGAGAGTAAAAATAAGTTAGAGCCAAGTTGACTATAATGTGGAAAGTATATCTCGAAACCACTGGCAACTCTGAAATCATAGAGACCCGTCCTTTCTTTTTTTCCATCTAGGTAAATTGCCCAAGCAGATGTCCTGCTAGACCAGGCGTGGCACAGCTGATGCCAATTCTTGTCTCCAAGCGACGCAAATTCAATGCTGCGGATGATCCAAAATATAATAAATAAGTTGAGCATTTCCATCCCATTTTACTAAATTCATCATTTAAAGGTTCTAATATCATGGGTGACAAATTAATCCTCAATCTTGGCGCAAGCCTTCAGCGTCAATTTATAACTTCACAGGTGTTATTACAAAATTGCCATGGCAACGTTCCTTACCTCTCAGCGTCAAATGGCGTCAACGATTCAAAAATTTATGAATGAAGATGTCAGGGCATTAAAAGACGCTTTAGAAATCTAAACACACAAAAGTGCAGACTAAGAAGAATTCTATCATGTATGTTGCGAAAAATTCGGAAAATTATGAACTGTACCCAAACTCATCAAGCTATAAATTTTTCAGATCAACATGCTGAAACCCACGATTTTGAACCAATTTTTTTGTCACCCATGTTATTCTGATAGGAAATGGTGACGAGTGAAATTAGGGAATAATTTCACGCGAGTTTTGTCTAAATCCTAATAATTTTCCGACTCACCATTTGATTACACATGCCAATTTAATACATGTAACCTCACTTGTGGTAATAGTTAAACGATTCTATAAAATAAACAAATAATATGCTAAAAGTAAAGTCTATAAAAGTATTAGCATGGTACTTTTCATTGATTTGAGTTTTCTAAGCATGAAAAATTCAACAAAAAAGTGTCTTACTACACCCAAGGCCTCTGATTGTCCCAGTCGATTCTTAATGATGTAGGTCCTCTCGACTGATATGCGATGGAGTAATCACTCCCGCTAACTGCTTTCATCCTAAGGTCTACAAAATCTGCAACCGTGTCCAAGCCATTGGTATTTTTGACCCAGTCCTTCGCCAATCGTACCCAAAAGCACATAGTATACTCTTCAGCGCCCGGTAAAACATTTTCATGCAGAAGTGAATTGCCTTGTTCAACTTTATAATCAAACGAGTCTGTTAAGAGAAATAAAACGTTTCTAGCAACTGCTTGCAAATGCTCGCCACACCAAGACCTCAATAATTGAGAGTGAAACTTAATGATGAAAATGGCAGTTTTCATTCCTGACCAAGTCGGAAGCGCATAACAAGGAAAGCTTAGAAATGGAATTTTTCCATGAACCAGTTTCTAAGGACAGACATCGATTTTCAAGGAGAGAATTGAATTGTACCTTCCCCACTAAAATTTCCAAAAACAGTTAAAGTGTCTAGTTTTTGCTCTGATCAAAGAGACGCCTAGACGTTTCCAACAAAAAGTATATTTTACTTTTAAATAGAGGCTGGTAAACTTTTAATTTATTTATAACAGCATTAATTTCTCTTGAAGTCGACAAGGGAGATGATCAGAAATGCAGTGTAATTAAAAAGCTCGCGAGCTTGGTTGGTCCGTGAATTAATTTTCTCGCACACACCTGTGTATTACTGGGGTTAACGACATAAAAAAAAAGCATACTAGGGGCCCGTGTGAGCAGATCCTTCCGTGATAGGGATATTCTCAACCATGATTACTGGAAAGGACAAACTGGGCTAAGTGACCTTGTTGGACATTGTTAACACGGTCGTTGGATTATGTGGAATCAGACTCAAAAAGGTCAGTAAAACTTTCAAAGCCGTTTGAACATATCCAAAATGTGCCGGCAAAGTTGTATTGATAAACCATGGGTGTTTCGCATTGAAGAAAGAGACAACACCATACCGACACAATCTTTATTCTTTTTCAGCGTCTTTGGTGCCAGGCATTCTTCCAAACATTGATTTTCATCAGGATCCTTTGCAAAACGGCACTTGTTACACTTCTTGTCATTGTTTTTCTCTGAACAACCTGAAAAACAGCACTACACTCATTTTTTTTTTTCAGAAAAGAAAAGACGAAATGGAAATAATCAACAAGAAAAAGCATCAGCATGTAGCTGCTGATGAAACGGCGAGCAAAATCTGACTAATGCACTCACAAGAAGAATGGTGGGGACCATAGCGAAGAAAAAAAGCTTGATTATTATAATTACTGCTACAGATTTCCACGCAATATGACCTCTGAGGAAAGAGCATAAAAATTCCTGACCATACTGATAACGCGACCCTCTCCAGATCTGGGTTGTGTAGCGTTATCAGTGTGGAATTTCTGCGTTCGTTTAGTTACTCAGAGGTCCGATTTCGCGAGGAAACCAATGACCGCGTTGCGGAATTTCGGCTGTTCTCTCAGGCTAGCCTATTCCGAGGTGAAGGCTAAAGCTTATGTGATCTTAAGTTGCGATTTTAGCAGTTTATCTTCTTCGGAATATTTGCATTATTTCTTGGCAACAATTTAACAACTAATCGTAACAATCTACAGCGCACAGAAGCAATAAACCTGCTAGCAAGTTCTCTGGAGCGTGTAAACAATTTTCGCTGTGCCGCCGGAGCACCCCGAATGCTTGCTAACAGGTTAAGAAGCAATACAATAGAAACGCCTTCCGAAAATAACCTACTTTCAAATGGATCACAGGCTCTGTGGCAGCCCTCCATGCACAAGTTCTCTTTCGCATCCTTTACAGTCTTTTCTTTGCAGGTCATTTGGAATAGTTTACGGGATACAATATGGGCATCCACGATTCTCGCGGCAGCGCCTTCGTTTCCAAAAGCATAGAATCGAACATCAAAGTTCCTGGTCCTGTCCACCATACTAAGGAAGACATTACCAGTGTCTCTTGTGCCTTTACTTTTACCATATTCAATCAAAGTTCTTTCGCCAGAGACGGTGATGCACACGAAGTAAGCATCATACAACGATTTCGCACCCAACCCAACTGCGTCTACATTCGTCACATAATGCCTATAGTCTCTGGCATCCTTGCCCTGTAGACAGGTAAAGTGAAGCCTATCAGCAACAATACCCACATAGAAATTCCCCTCACTGGTCTCCATACATTACCTTGAGGAATTAGTTGAGAGCATTTGATAAAAGGTAAAATTATTTTCCCTTTGGCGCTCAGTTTATTAATTCTAATAACCTTTAATCCTCTTGAGAAATATTGATATTGTCAAGAGGAAATTGATGTTGGTCACACTTAGAAAATTAAAAGGCTAGTTCATTTTGTTGACA
This sequence comes from Porites lutea, assembly GCF_958299795.1. Lineage (NCBI taxonomy): Eukaryota > Metazoa > Cnidaria > Anthozoa > Scleractinia > Poritidae > Porites > Porites lutea. The sequence continues at coordinate 43,880,019 of NC_133204.1, forward strand.
ATGCCGATTAGGAGTTTTCATTCGCTACGGAACTTTTCAATGACAAAATCACAGCTTCAATTGGTGTGAAACAGGTATGTCTCCCAAGCATTATATCAAACATTGCAAACGACGTAATTACAGAATACAGTCGTCCCTCCTCGCTCCTCGCCGTTAGGGACGATTCGCAGGAAAGACGTCTGCGCAACTGCCAATTCCATACTGATGACGTGAAATCTTTAATTGATGAATCTGGTCAGGAAAGGTATTGTTCACGAATGGAAAACAAAAGGTCACAAAGGTGAATTGAACCTCGTGGAATACATTCCTCTTTAGAAGAAGCATTTGAAGCTATAATTTGAATTTTCCTGGATCTTGCTCGCAGAAGTACAAGAAACGTTACCATAATCGACCAGGAGAAACATAAAATTGAACAAATTTCAATGGGGAACCCCTTGACTACTGGATTAATTACGTAAACATTGATTTACGTCATCAGTTTGGAATTTCTGTCGCTGAGGCAAACCGAAACGTCCCTAACGGCGTCGAACGAGGAGAGAAGGCTGTATTCGCAGGCTATCAGTTTCAATCTTCTTCCTAATATGTCCATCAATGCCTCCTTTTGTATCAGCTGTGATATTTATACCTTTTTAACGTTTTCAAAGGTTTTATTTATGTCAGTAACTCGATATGGTGGCAGTTCAAACTGTTTGAATTTTGATAAATTTCTCGACACAGCTCCAATAGATTAATTTCGATTGTCATACCACAATAATTCGTATAGGTAATAGCATGATCTGTAGTGGTATTTGGCATAAATACCACGAGTGATATTTCGAAATTGTTATACGTAATTCCACGAGCCGTTAGGCGAGTGAAATTTGAGACAATTTTGAAATATCACAAGTGGTATTTATGCCAAATATCACGTACAAATCATGCTATTATTTGTTTATACTATTACCTGCAAAGGTTTGTAATTTTCACATGTAGGTATTTCAAATTAAGCTGAAATACCACTGCTCTAAGCCAATCAAATTGCAGAAATTTCTCATGTAGTAGTATAAAACGATAAATAACTCATTAGGTAAGAGCCTTAAATTTGTTTATAAGTCGTGAGCTGCACTTTTCGCTTGCTTTGCATTTGCATGCCATGTAAGCGCCTAAGGAATCAAAAATAATGGTGTAAAATCATCAAACGTTGTTGAATTAACATTTCAGATCCATTTAAAGGTATTAATGATCATTGTTGGATGTTGTCTTCAATCTGACCTGGTGGGAGTTTCGTTTCTTGCAAGAATACTCTTTAAATTTGTTTTATGGAGGCCTTAGTTTGGAATATTAAGCGAATATGTAATTCTCGTGGAGTTTTAAAGAAAGCACATTCATTTTTAGTGCGTTTTCGCTGTCATAGACGTACTGACTAAGTTTGAAAGTTTGTTGCTCAACAGTTTAAGTTGTTGCTTAACGAGATCAATGCGTACCTTAAACATCCTGACCATAGTGGGTTCTATTACGACGCCGTAGCGATTTTCTTCATTCCCTGGCTTGGCAGAAAACAGAACTTTAATTGCTCCAGTTGATGCAGCTGTAAAATGGAGACATTTTCCGTCCACATTTTCGAGCTCCAAACGAAAGGCATTGGACCACCTAGGCTTGCACGGAGGGGGTGGCGGAGGGGTTGTGGGATTGGGATCCGCTCTTTTGACCGCCTTTCCTTTAACCAATTCTTCAATACGAGCCAAACGCATTCCTTTAAGATCAGAGGGAATCGCAGGAAACGTTTTCTTGGCAGATTTGAAATCGTCTTCTGCGAGAACAAGGCTACCGTCTTTTTCTTTGTATGTCAGTGTAAGACCAAATATGGATATCTTATGGTGGCGCATATCAGTGACCTTTTCACCAAAACCGCTGTACAGATGGAAGACATTCCTTTCATCGCTAGTGTACCACTCTCCGCCTCTGTTTAAAAGAAACAATAACTAAGACCACTTATTCAGAACGCTAGGTTTCTAAGACTATGTCTTGCTTATATGGGCTACTGCTGCACTCATACCAATCAAATCTTTCCTATGATCTGACCATATTCCGTATGATCATGAATTGGTCCGGGTTTCAATCGATATCAAAGCATTCTCAACTCTTTGTTGACATAAAAAATGGACTTCTCGCTTAAACCTCATCCATTTCATTTCCATAGGGAAATATCTTCTCTAATATAAGCATTAAATGGAGTCAAAATCCAGTTTTCCAAATTTATAGCTACTACTCTTTTACAGCTGTAGTTATAAAATCCGCGTTTTTCCAACATCGCAATTATTGATTCTAATTCTAATTTCTTAAGCTCAATGAGGTGCAATAGAATAAGAAGTTTTTCTATTTCGTAACAGTATTTATCTGAGCATGTAGATCTACCAGCAGAATAATCGTGGCGTGTGAATTGATTTGAACCCGCCAAATAATTTGCGATAAAAAAGAACAATCAGTCAACCTGTAGTGAAGCTTCCTGGTCATATTTCGTTTGATGCTGTAAGCTTCGTGTAGCGGGTTAATCAAGTCATCCAACATGTCAAATGTCACTTGATAAGTTGCTCCACTGTTGACGAGGTCTTTCCAGGACAGTGGTGTCTGATCAACCAGCGACTCAGTGTATTGAGGCTCGTCTCTCCTGCTTACTGTGCACTTTTCTAGTTTTACTTCAGACAAACTAATGGGGCCCTATATTATACATAAAAGAGTATGAGAACGCCAAAAATTCTCACGTACAATCTTTTGCCTCATGTAAGGGAATCCTGATTCCCGATTCCGGAATCCGGGAAAGTTTTGCTTGTGGAATCCAGAATCCGGAAAATATATTTGCTTGTTGATTCCGAAATCTTGGGCTTTGGAATGCGGAATACAAATCGAGGAATCTGGAATCTTACCATTGATTGTAATCCGGAATCCTAGTTTTAATGACAAAGAATCCTAAATCTAGTACCTTGAATCCCGAATCTAAGGGTTAGAATCCGGAATCCGTATATGCTTATTTTCCGGAAAACAAGACAAAAGAAAATGAATTGCTAAAAATTACCGCGCTTTTCAATAACATGCGAACTCTGAAATATAAAAGACGGGCTTATAATTGCGCTTTCGCTGCCGTCAATCATAAGCATTTGAACCTTGGAAAATAGAAAGATACAAAACGGATCGAAATTCACCAATCAGAAAACGCAAAAGATGACTTTTCGAACTCGCTAATTAAAATTCTAAGAGTCAGGCAAAGATGATTGTCGGTAGCGAAGAGGGCAAGCGTTAGTTCCCTTTTGAACATCAGAGTTGACGCGTGTTTTTGAAATGGGCAGTAGGAAAATATCACCTTTCCTTGGCCAGAAATGTCAAAATGTTTCTCACAAAAAGAGGAACTGAAACTTGTTTGCAATACTACTTGGGTTTCTTAAACCCAGTCCTTTCGAAGAAAGTTAACCTTTAACAGTGCAAGAACTGTCGCACAATCAACTGGATGTGCCATCCAAGTAAAGTCACGCTAAAGAGGCTGTGAAACAGGTTGACGCCCCAGGCAGAGACAATCATCACGGAAGAACAAACAGGCTTCAGGGAAGGACAGTACAACACAGTGATACCAGAACAGATATTCAACCTCAGGATACTGTGTGAGAGGTACCTCCAATATCAACAAAAGCTCTCTATCACGTCTTTTTTGATTTCAAAATGGTGAGTTTGACAGAGTATGGCACGAAGTCCTTTGGCCTACTATGAGGCTTTACAAAAGTGATGCCAACCTGATTCCAGTCAAAGACATTGTTTACAACAAGGTTAGCAGTGCAGTCCATCTTAATGGTGGCACAAGAAATTGGTTCAGAACGACGGTCGGAGTCATACAAGGCTCTCTGCTCTCACAGATCTTAATATCCTTCTGGAGAGAATTGTGAATAACCCACTGGAAGATCACAAAGAAATAGTCAGCACTGAAGGCAAAACAATCGCTAATTTATGTTTTGCCGATAAAATTGAGGGCTTAGCAGGAAAAGAGGAGGAAATACAACTGTAGCCTCTCTCGTTGATCGCCTGGATAAGACCTCTTCTGCCGTTTGCATAGAAATTAGCGTAGAAAAGACCATAAGACATAAGAGTCAACGGCAAAAATTGGACCAACAGGACATTTTTAAGTACCTGGGCGCAGTTGTCGCAGATCAAGGTTCCAAGCCTGAAGTACCGTCCAGGTTTGCACAGACGACAGCAGCACTATCGAAACTGAAGACCATCTGGGACAAAAAGAATATCTCCCTTAGCTAAAAAATCAACTGCGCTCCCTGGTTGTCTTGGTACTCTTGTACAGCTGCGAAACCTAAACATTGACAAAGGACATGCAGAATAAAGGAATAAATTGCACGCCACTGAGATAAGATGCTTTAGGAAGCTACTTAGTATCTCATACAAAGACCACATTTTTGGCATAAACGAGGAAGTCAGAAATAGAATCAGGCAAGCCATCGGGACCTATGATGACATCTTACCCAACGAATAGTTAATTAAAAGTGGTTTGGGCATCTATCAAGATCAGAAGGGCTTGCCAAGACAGTCTTACAAAGAAAAGTGCAGGGAGGAAGAAGAGAAAGACAAAGAATGCGCTGGGATAATTACATCCCTGACTGGACATGAAGGATTGAGATTTTGTGAATCCCTAAGGGAGTTTAAAAACACGATCATAAGGAAAAGGTTGGAAAATTCGTGGTGCCCCAACGGTGATCACGGCTACGGGATAGGTGCAGGTGTAGGATGATAATTAAGGCTCTCGACAACTTGTAAATCCATTACATATCTATTCTGCTATCAGGAAAATATACAACCGGGGCCAAAAGCGAGTCCTTTGTTTTTTTTTTCTTATTTACCTCTTCCATATAAATTTCAATGGCTCTGCCCAAGCTTGTTCGTCTTGCCATTATCGCTTCTTCTAGGCCTTTTCGGTTATCATATTGGCAGTATACTTTTGTCTTCTTTCCTTTAGGCGAATAGTTGTAGTAAAATCTGCGCCCATCATCTTCCGTTTCCATATCTGCTACCTTTCCTTCGCAGCCCCAGGTCACCTGAGAAATATTAAAAAACAATCCACCAATCCAATCAAACAGTGTGTTGAAATGCTTGTCAAGAAAGGTGCCGACTGAGACAACTTACGAAAAGAGTCTGCACGAAAAAGAGAAAAGAGACCGACTGTGGCTGTTTACAAGAAGAGATAGTAACCCATTTGCGAAGGCTTCCCTGAAAAGCGGGTAAGAGGTAAGAGATAGTTCGAATTCGGGTTACGTTATCACCTGGGTCAACTTTAAACAAAAAAATGATCGAAAAATGGATTAGTTTCTAAGTAATTACATTAGTGTAACTACCTACCTTTTCTTCAGGAAACAAGTCATGCGATCGGAAATTCACCAGATCAACAATCGATCCCATCAAGAATTTAAACGCTTTTGGGTACCGTGGAATCGACTGCAGCCACTCCTTGAACTCTGCCTTGAATGTTGGTGAATAAGCATCGGAGAGAATGGAGGCAATTTCTTGGCTTCCGCCCTGGGCCATTATTGACGTAGAGGAAGTCTTCACTTGCTCGCGCTGTTGGTACCCGTTTTTTTGGCTATATTTAGCTCCAACACTCGAGAACAGAGTCTTATACTCCATCTCCATTTCTACAGCAAACTCTGTCTTTTTTTGGCCCTGTTTAGCTTGTTTTGTCTTCCTTATTTGAAGTTGTCCTCCGAACTTTGCCGACTTGATGTAGTGTGTCCCCCAGCGCTGAATGAAGTTCTCTGTCGTTGCAAATAAAATGTGTCACATATGCATCATGTTACACTCAAACTCAGTTGGTCTAAAAACTTAGAGGTAAGCTTCATTATATATGTTGTGGTTCAATTTTATCCTTGGTTTAAATTTTATCTTCTTTTGTTTTTGGGTAAGGTAATGTATGAAAATTTTCATTATTTTATATACAAAATCACAACGGACCAATGCACTATAACTACAAGTCGACTATGTCAAGGACATAGGGCTTCCACGAGCTTCAAGAGCATTTGTTTCATAGCCTGGTTATAAGATAGGAAACAATACGGTTTTGTTGACAAATCAAGACCTCTATTGAGTACTCTAGTTGGTAAAATAAGCCCTCCATGCCACTAATACCATAAACCCTAAAAATAACAGCGAAAACAGGGTAGAAGCATGTTTTCCCAAGGATTAAACACGGCAACAACCAATCGCTTTCACTGCACACCACTAAGACAACAATTCCTGGCATGAACAGTGAGGATCAAAGTCGACCAATAAATTATTATCAGTGACGATCGTAATACACCACTCACTGCTGTTGCCGCAGCCAATCACCACCATCATCTGATGAAGATCTAGATTAGCAGGATGGGATCCAAACGTGGTATTCAATATCAAAGAGATTAACGTAGGTCGAACGATAAATTCTCTATAGGAATGCTACACATATTAGTTGCAACTGTTACACAATACCTGCCGATAGCTCAAAACCCTCGGTTGTTGACCTGCTTCCATGTTATGCCTTTCTTCTAATAGCTTACAAAGGAAAAACATTTTGATATGTCAAGATGATTTAAATATAGTATTTTCTACTCACGATATTTCAATGGTGCTCCAGCCTCAAAGTAGGAATTTGGTAAATTCATAAATTCACGCAGGAAAGACAAACTCAAATCCTGTGGTTTCACCTCGTCCATGAAAATCTCATACCTAAAAAAGGAAGAAAATATTGATACAGAAGGCGGCTGAAAATCGATTAAAAAGACTCTTCAATAAAACAGTGACTATAAATTCATTCATTAGGATACATATTACACTTTGTCTTTCTTTAAGGTTGATATCTTTTTCACATGAAATTACAAATTGTACTGGACAACAAAACACTACATTGAGCAATATTAAAAAGTTTGGACGTAACAGTAAACAATAAAATCACGATCGAACCTACTAACAAGATAAAACATTTCAAGATTTTTAAAATGGCATAATCTCCACTAGGCTGCGTCACCTAAGTCTATACCGCTGGTTAACAAAAAAACCGTGGAAATTTCAAGGCAATATTTGTTCCTTTCTAACAGCTATTGTACAGAAAGATGGGTACCCATGAGCACTCACCTTGCGCTGCATTGAAAATTCTATGACTTACCTATCGACGTCGACATACAGAACAGACAGAAATGTCTGACTCGCTCCAGACGAAGAGCTTCCATAGGCCTCCTTCACACCAGCATAGAACCCAAAAATTGAACCAGAGACACCTGCTTCCTGCTGGATGTAGCTTCGATATTCCGACCGACTCTCAAAAGTTAACATGTAAGCAGAGGTATCGTAAACACCATGTACGTTCATTGTGTCTGGTACATCAAGGTCGTCGTACCTACAAAAAGGTAGTTAGAAAAATATCTTAAAATTATCATAGAGTAACACTGAGGAAAACATTTCTGATATTCGTCATCGCGTGGCTTAAACGGTCAATTTGGATACTTGGGATGACATGAACATATCGCCAGATCACCACTTTACAAATGAGTGGACAGTAAATACTTATAAAAGAATCTTCAATATTGAAAATATATATAACGTACAAAAATGAAAGGGGAAAAGTATATTTTGGAAAGCAAAAACACCTCCAAAGAATATACTTACGATGCTTTGTTCTTGCAGTTTCTTTGTACTATACTCATTTTTCTGGATTCTGGACTGTATTTTCCTCGACCATCAAACCCAACTCCCATAAAAGCGGCTCCATCAATCATGTTCTGGGCAAAGTGAACATGTGGTTAATTAATTCATTAGTCATTATATTTTTTCGCACAAAATAAATGCTAATCCCTATAACTAAGATGAGTACGTACCGAACAACTAAATTAGATTATCACCAGCCGGGCTTCATGGAACGAATGTTTTATGAATTTTATCATAATGACAGTGATTCCACAGTTAGATGACTCTCGGTTATATAATCTGTACCCTAAAGCCTACTGGCCTCGAACGCTTTCCTGAGTAGATGCGTGCCGTTCTTAGAAAAGCCGCCTCCTGGACCAACTCTACCTTTGCTGCGACACCAGTCGGGTTTAGTTCTGTTTTTCGGGTAGCAAACAGCTCTTACACAGCTCCTGAAGATTAAGAAGGCTCTGCAGGGATTATTCCACTCCGGACCAATTTGCGAGGACCGGGTGGTGGTTGCCTCAACAACCTAGTACATATTGAGGCCCTCGTCCCAGGGTTATGGGACTTATGGGCTCCTGCTTGCGCCCACAGGGAAGGGAATGGACGCCAGGGAAATATGGGAGGATTCCCAGGCAGGAAATTCAACTTCAACATCCAACATCCGACATCAATACAGAGAACTGTACTATTTTATACCAGTATATACGGGTGTCGCATGTCATTTAAGACGCTAAGATTTTTTTTGTGCTATTTATACGAGAAGTTCGTCTTTTCATTAAGACGCGGCTTCTGTAAGCATATAAATGGCCAAATTGTGATATTAATGAGCTTTAAAAAATAAAATAATAACGGCGTGAAGGAGGCTGTTCTAGTCTCAAGGTTGTTCGCTTACAGTAGGTTAGACTGTGGCATAGGTTACTGAGTCTAGTTAAAAGTTCATTAGATCCTTTTAGCTTGTATGTTTTTATTTTCCCATATCAGGCCATGCGATGTTACTTTAGAGAACTGTTTCTCTCATTCCACAAATTTCGCACTATCCGTGTGATAATAGCCTGTTCCAGGTTCTCCGATAGTAGGGATCACGCGCAAGTGTACGCAAAAAAGGGGGCGGCGGCGGAGGGCAAAAGGATGGGAGTTTCCTCTCGTTTTATTTTCGTGATCGCGCTTGCTCAATTTCGCAAACCCGACTATCTCGGAGCCTGGAACAGGCTAGTGTGATAATCCAAAATTTATGAAAATACAAATGACAGAATTTTCCTCGAGAACTCCACTTAGTCTGAATTATTGTGAAAACAAAACGTACAAGCAGGGAAAGGACTAGAGTAGTTTCTCTTACAAGGCAAATAGGTGAGGCAAACTTGGCGTTATAGCATGGATCACTTGGAGTGTAATTGGTGCCGTAGCAACCGTTCATCATAACGTATCCCAGACCCATGTTCGGAGCGTAAGTAAACGGCTGCTCTCCATGTTCCTTCTCTGTTTGTTCCGTGTCGGAGATTGACGCACCCATATGGTATCCCGGGGGTACGAACATATCCGGGGTACTCCATCCTTTATCAGGCATGATATCAAGTTTGATCTGTGAATAAATAGTTTGTATTGTGAGTAACAGAAGTTCGCGCAGTAACTAACATAAAAATTCAGACAAGACTAAAACCGAAGCTTCTGTTCAGGACTAACCGTTTACTTCACACAATAAACTTAACATTAGTAGTCGATAATTAGCCTGAAAAAGCAGAAATATTTTTCATATCTGTTTCACACGCCCTTCCTCGGCGTGTCAAACCTGAAAAGTGGAAAAAGGCGTTTGCTCTTGCAGGCTAATTGATTATGTCATAGAAATCAATACCTCTGACAAAAACAATTAGAACTTTAGCCCATGCACGATCCGATGAACAACTATAAACTGTTATGATTCCTTTAAGTGGTATGGCTCAGCAGATTTCCTAACAGCATCTTATTCCCCTTTCAGAGGAGCACCTAGTATTTCTAAGTACTTCAGCAGTGATCTGTAATGAGTAGTACTTCATAGCACTGTAGTAAAATCCAACGAGTGGTCTATTATCAATGCTGCGTTCTGACTGGTTGAGCAACTACTAGCATATATGTTATAGCCCACTAGTAGCGAAAAGTGCCGGCTTTGAAAACCAAAACAATGGCGGCTGAATTGGGTTTTGATAGCTAAAGTTGTTTTGCCTCGATATTTTTGACCAACTAGTTGGATTTTACTAAAACAATTATTACTCTCGCCCTCATGGCCGCTGAGTCAATAGCCCATTCGGGCTATTACAAAGAGCTAATACATACAATAGGCGAGTGCAAATATTTCCTGTTCAAGTACTTTCAACTTTCAACTTTCAACTTTATTTCATAAGACTATTGGTTACAATAGACTGGCCCGCAAAATAGCAATTGCTAATCTAGGCGGACCAGTTAAAAGAAAAATAAATTGAAAGGAAAAGAAAGGAAAGGAAAAGGAAGGAAAAACAACAATTTTAAGTTACAATAAATAATATTCTATCACAGTTTTATTTTAATTACATTAAATCTGAACAAGCAAACAAACAAATACTTTAATACAGAAATCACTAAACTATTAATCGAACTTTTTCAACTATTAAGGACGTCTCAATATAGTCATCTTCTCTTTTTAAGATATCCGAAAGCAATCTGTGAAGTACTTTCCTAAATTTCTTTTTAGGAAGATCTCTAATATGATCAGGCATCTCATTCCAAAGTTTTACACCAAAGCGAGACAAGGAGTTTTTGTGTATTTCCAGCTTTGAGCTTTTGACGTATCAGGCTACAAATTTTGTTTCTATAATATTTGTATTTGTCTTCGTCACCGGACACATACAATTTGTTTTTAACCATAATGGATGCTTTTAATCCAGTAGTAATCCAAGGCTTAGAAAGCTGTTTGGCTTTACGCTTTGATAACTTTGTAATGGGAGCATGTTTGTTTACAATCTTATTAAATTTCTTATAAAAGGCCAATTATGGCAAAGAGAAAACAGGCCACTAAGTGTAAGAGATTCACATGGAAGGAGATGTGTAAAAGCCCAAAAGAAGCATGGATGGACACAGCTGAAAAAAATAATAAAACCAGGCAATAATAAAACCAGGCTGCATTCGGCAAAATTTGAAACAAATCTCCCGAGCGGCATTAGTATGCAAGAATGAAACTTGGCAATTTAAATTATAGCGCTCTTAATTCTTAATCGCCAAAAATAGACAAATTCGACCGCTTCTTCTCTTCTGTACGTAGATTAAATCCATCGTCACCACTAACTCCCTAACACGCACCTCTTTCGCCAAAAACTTGGAAGCCTTCTCTTGAGCTTCGTCGATAATTTTGAGCTGTTTGTCCACCAGTTTGCCCATGACTTCCAGTCCTTTGTCAACAACAGCTTCCTGAACTTTGGGGTTTTTTAAGGCTGTCATTGCTAGCGCAGGAAGCGCTTTTTTACTTCCAGTTTCTGTTTGGCCTGTAAATAAACATTTACATGTAAGAGATGTGAACGCTATCTTTTGTCATTGAGGTCTAGAAGTTTCTCGCGAAGTGAAGTAAAGTCGTCATGTTGCTCTTCAGAGTTTACGTACTCAGTGTTGATTAACGACTTCGTACGTTGTGCAATATGTGATGTCGTGGACTAGTGGACAACAAGACGCGCCCTGTATACATTACATATTAAAACGTTCACAATAAGCTCTGACGTCAGCATACAAGGGCGCCACTGGCAGCCGTTATCAGTCCATTTATGAGCTTAGTGTAACCCACCCATAGTCCATAATATGAATGATGTGTGACGCGTGAAAGGTAGACTACACCACCGGAAACTTCCCTACTCTTTTCGACCAATAGTGTGGGTCCTTTCTCTCCCCTTTCGATTTGACTAATAAAAGGATGAAGGAGAAGGGCCAAAGGCTTAACGTCACCGCCAAGAAGTTTAGAGATGGTTCAGGCAAAGTGCAACTTGTAAATTATTGTGATAGAACAATACAACCTCTGTTTGTCTGAATATAACTTCTATATTTTTGGTCTTACAAGAAAGTAAGCTTACAAGGAACGTTCCTCTGACGGTCAAAATATTCCCTTGGTATGTGCATTACTGGAGTCTTTTACTCCTACAAACTTTAACACAGTCAATTTGAAATTTAAACCCTTTCAGCTAAAGTCACCGAATATATTTAGTTAAATGTTAATTCAGGGACGCACCTTCTCCGGTATTGCTTTGGCTTTTTTCCCCATCTTCGGCTAGTGTGTCTTCTACTGCGCTACCATCATCTTGTTCTTTAAATCCACTTGAATCTTCAGCCTTATTCTCGCCCTGCAGGACTGCAGATTCGCCTTTTTAACAAAAAAATAGAAAATGAACATCACGGTTAAAACTGAACGACAAAGTCTGAGTTATACATAAAGTGGTATTCTCCGGAATCCGGTCAAAAAATGACTGACTGTATCAGTTAATATAGGTTGACATTTCATGAACCTGCATTCTTATTGGCTGCTCGATAAAAAGATGAACCGTCTATCGCGAACTGATCTGGTGTTTCTTTATAACTCGACGAACACCTGCACTTATGCAGTTATTTTTGCCGTTGAGGAGTTGAATGAATTCTCCTAGAGACTTACCCGGATCACGCAAATGTTAAAGTTTTGTCAAAATACGCCTTGAAATGGTTTAGAGGAAACCCGTTCGAAGATTCAAAGGTGTTCCCTCTTCTTCAGTGGTCTGAAAACAACCACACAACTGTTTTGCTTGCTGACTTGCTTGTTTGATTTTTTTTTTTCGCTTGTTTTTCTTTTGCGATTCACGTTTTTAAGGGTGAATCAGCACTCTCCCGATCGTAATTCAGGTCCTAAGTTTTGAATTAATTTGTACATTCATTACATTAAACTAGAAATGCGATTATCGCAATTTTTTTTAGTTCCAAATAGGAATTGAACGCACGACATTTCAGACACTAGTCGGATGCTCTCTTTACGTCAGAGATACTGTGAACTCTATATATAGTGATGAGCAAATCATTTTTCCTATGTACCGACAAAATTCTCATACATTTCCTCCAAAAAACCCTCTATAATACGGACCCTCTCTAATAAGGACAACGGACACAAAATCTCGGCCTTTGGGAGCAAAGCAGAGCTTTTTTTCGTACAAACTTAACCTCTTTATTACGGACACTCCAGGGACTAGGTGTCGATAATTTGCGGTATGTACCATGTCCTGTCGGCAGTTACACAAACATTGACACTTTATCAATCAGCGATACCGATACCAGAACATGTCAATAGAAATCAACAAGACACTGAATTTAGTTACGGAACACTAAATCCTGTCAGTGGGGTCTTAAAAGTGACGCCATCATAGTGACCTCTCTAATACGGACACGTCGCTCTGTCCCTTCGGTGTCCGTATTAGAGAGGCTTGACTGTACCACTTTTTTTGCTCTAAATCGCACCTTTTCAGCCAATTTACCGTTTTTTTTTTCGTCGTTTTCGGCGCCATGTTTAACTACGTTGTATGTGCAAGCGCATTAGCCCTTTGGATTTCGTCAAGGTTCGATCAAGGTCAACCAGATGATGCAATTGATGTTGGACACACGGGGTTATTTGAGTTCGGCGAGGGAATGAAATTTAGAGCTGTTTAAGAAGCGGGTATTATAGCTGAGCTGGAGATTGTGTCCTACCTTTCTTGGTGTTTAACTTCCAGGGAAAGGAATAAATTCAATTCCGGGAAAGTACGCTTGCTAAATTTTGACTGTGTATTCCTATATTTATCCCATGCCTTAGAGAATACAGTCATTCAAAAAACGTGAACCTGTTGCCTATTCTGCGGTATGCAACCGGTAGTATTTCACGTAAAAATCCCGGCGATGCTTGCGGCCTCCACATTTTCCCGCCAAAAATAGAGTGGATAGCGACAGACAAAACATTCCAGAACCAAGTTTGTAAACAACACTAACACTTGAGTCTTTACTACAATTTGGACGTCTTAGAGGTCAAAGTTAAAAAAGTAGGTCAAAATTAAATGAAATCAAATAAGCCAGTTAACCATGCAGTTTTGCGAAAACCGAGATGGATTTACCCTGCACTTCGAAACAAGAAAACCTGTAAACTGAAATACCGTCAGAAACTTTCGAAAGCTGTCATGCCAATTACTTCAAGATGCAGGTAAAAATAGACAGAAGTGAATACGAAGTTTATTCATTGATCAGCTGTGGATCATTTGCACATAGTAGCTGGCAGACCACATATAGTATTCATTGTTTTAAAAGTGACTTTCTCCGAGTTTACCTGTGATCTCGAGTTTTAAAGGCAAACATGTAAACAAAGAAAAATCAAGTCACGATTGGGATATTCATAGCATACCACGAGAAAGCATTGCATAACTAGTAAGTACATGCACTGACATACACCCACACGGATAAAATTCTGCTAACGCACCGGATTGTGATGATAAGACCTTTTCGCCAAGTCATATAACTAAGTTTAAAACACGATGAACTGATCTAGACGAACTGAATGAAAATATAAACAGTTCGCACAATAGCAAATATTTCATGATTTCATATGCCATCAGCGATGTTCGGTTCAATGACATCGATGATCTCGCAAAAACCTATGATTTGTCGCGGCATATTTGACCTAGATGTGTCACACAAGAAGCTATCATTACCTTCGAGGTTACCATGCAGCTTTTGGACGATTGCAGTGATATAGATAGCTCTTTCAACGATCTTCTTCTCACTTTTATTGATCATACTCGAGGCCGGCTACGCCGAGAGCATAAAATACTTTTTATTTTTCCAAAAATGTTTTCATGACTTTTACCTTATTTTGAAATAACACTTGACGGTCAAGCTAAGGAAATCTCGAACGCACTCACTAATACACGATTACAACTAGTAATAACCAAAGGTTACGGAGTGCGGGCGACAACGATCGAAGGTTAAAAAGCTTTTGCTCCAACGCTATGCTTTGCGTTGGTCTGCACTGACAGATGGTCAAAATACGCGTGATCAGATGACGAGGCGTCAGGAAGATCGAAACGCGCGTGATCGAATTGCGTTCTATGCATTCCATTCATTCTTAGTGGAAGTCCAAACGAATGCTGGCTACATACGTGCGACGCATGCGTAATAACAACCTGAAGATTAGGATTTCGGGCTCCTCTTGTCGCCTGCAACTGTTATATCTGGTCATTAATGTAGCTTGTTTCAACTTTCTTTTGCTTTGAAAGTGTCACTTCATTGATGATGTACAACGAATTATAAAAAATTCATTTCGTAAAAACTCAGCAGCACCTGCCTTGCCACGGGTGGAAGATTGACTCTAACAATGACCACTTTGAAGATGTTAAACAGGAGAAATTTCTCTCTTTACGGACTTTTAAAGATTAACTTTTTTGCCAGAAGATGCTTCTATATTTATGTAAATATTTTTAGCCAATTTTTACCAGAACACATTGTCAATTACTGATCTGCCGAAATTATCGAGTTCCCCTTCAAATTGTTTCATAATGAATGATGAAAATTATTGATGAGTTTTGTTTTTTTCTGAAAAAAAAAAACGAATTTAAATAGAATTGTAAGACTTGCCCACAAGTTGACCTTTTTTTAAGCGTCGAGGTCGCAAAAACAAGCTACGAAAATTGTTTCGAAAATCGTTCACCTGCTTTGGTAAAATTACTTATTATGCGACGTTACTCTGATTCAAACTATTCTTTTGTTTTCTTTCTCAATGAAAAACCAGTCTTTCTTTTTCCTTTGTTTTTCTTATTCTATACTTCCCTGGGGGGTAAGGTCGGCTTTATAGTTACTTACAGGGGTTATATTAATTGCTGTATTTTAGTCAATTCTGTGCTACAGTCATTACTTAGCGCCTTTATCCAGACACGAAATGTTCCTGTAGAAAGATGAAGAAAATATGAAACAAATTTCATCATGGAACTCCAACCATAATGGTTTTTGGTGACTTTTGCGAGCATATCATTAAAACTTGAAGATAAAATGGTCTAACATTTTCAAGTTTCAATCCAAGTTCATCCTCTTCATCCGTAGCAAAAGACGAGAGGAAATAGTTTAAATGCCAAAAAAAAAACAGTCTTAATTAACAAAACTGGGTCATCATTTTTGGAATTCGATTTATGCGAAGACACGGTCGTTTTAGCTTTGTCATAATATAGCAAATAGCATGAAATAGCGCCCTTTAAGCACAAAGACTAATTGTAACTTAACGAACGGTGTACTAAGTAGGTCTAAATTTTTTTTATCTAACTGTGATAAATAATAAACTGTTGTGTGAATTTAAAAATTTTCTTTAACTTACAATGATGCTGAGTTATGCAGACGGATACAAACAAGAACAATGTGACAGTCTTCATTTCCTTCGTTTTTACCAGCAAATCTAAAAGGCAAATAGACAAATAGAAAGTAATTGAGTTACTGCTCGAGTCATCAATTTGGGAAAAACAAAGACAACACGAAAATGACCACTGATCTAAGGAGCAACAATCGGTTGAGGTAAGTTAACGAAAAAGACCGGAACATTGTACAGAGCGAAAAATTTCTACTTTAAGAGAAAAAAAAGGAAAAACTGAACTATTAGAAAAATAAAACACTTACCTGTGAGTATAACTCTGCTTTGCCTAAAAATGAAGTCGAAATGAATAGAACAAGCCTTATGTTTCCAAATGGCGATTACTTATTGATACATATACGTACGTGTAACACATTTCAAAAGATCGCATGGTTGCACTGACCCGGGGGCGGGTACAGAAAATTTGGAAAGGGGGGGACACTTGCCAGTTATATAAATACCAATTATTTTACTGAGAACTCATGAAGATAATATGACATTTCACAGAAAAGGGGGGAGCAGCCCACTCGGCCCGACCCCTAAATCCGCTCATGATATCGATCAATGACCAGTTAACCACCTGATTGTAACCATGAATGAAATTTATTTTCGTGGTAACAGTCACGGCACGCAGCCCAAAAAACTTGATACTTTTCCTATTTTAAAAGGAATCAACGCGAGGATACCTTTTGTGGCAAATTCTAAAATCAGTGTCAGATCCAGTCCTTCAGATAAGGGAGGATGGGCGGTCATCCAGACCCTGAGATAAGGGGGGCGTCTCAAAAAAAAACTTTTCGGCCCTTCAGGCCTCAGTTTGGTCGAAAAATAAGGGGGGGCCCTCCCCTGGATCCGCCACTGAAAATGGTGGATTAAACCCATTGCAAAATCCTACGCAACACACGGACACGAGGTGCCTGGTTCAGAAAGCACAGTTCCTTGGAGCGGTAGACCCGGGTTCAACAGCGAAGCGCAGCGCATCTAAAAATATATTGAATATTTCTGGTCCTCCGCGAGACTGAAAACCATTTGCGAGTTAACAAGTCAGAAAAAAAGCGCTGGTACAAGGCAAACTATTCCCATCAAGAAGACGTTTTAGCTGTTTCTTTGCAAACAAACTGAATAGCAAGAATTAGTTAGTACCGAGCATTTTCGTTGTCGGAAATGCATTACTTTTTCTAGCTATCCATTAAAACTACACATTCGTTAAATTATGTGTGAAAATATTTAAACTTCCAGAAACTTGTGAACCCATCTCAAGGCATCGAACGCAGCCAACTCGAGGAGATTGTTACTCGTTACAGTGAGAATTCTTCGGTTGACGTATATACTATCGTCTACACTTTATGCAATTCACTGACCAGAAGGTAGAACGGCCATTAGAGAGTTCCTCGGCCAATTCCAAACCTACAGGAGATCTCGTTCGAGTGAAACACCAAGAGCATTCGAGTCTTCGAAAACAAACGAAAGAAATAAAGGTCTCTCTTTTTATCTTCTTTGACTTTAACTGCGGATAAAAAAGATTCAAAATACGGTAATTTAAAAAACGAAGATAAAGTTAACATGTGCATTATAAGGGTTACAGGGCACCCAAGAAAGGAAGAAAAACTTTATTTAAACATGGTAATCTTATGAAATTTACATATGTGTATACAATGGAAATCTGTTCTAGCTAGAAGCCGTGTGTAACAACACTTAAAATTTGTAATATAATAAAGAAGTACCATAGTATTTACAACGGTGTTGTCGATGCAAAGTTGAAAGTCTTAATTTTCTTTTTAAGGCGCTAACGGATGGTAGCTCTTTCACATGTTCTGGAAGTCCATTCCAAATCCATGCACAAGTGAATGCAAAACTGTTCCTGAACATTGAGGTCCGGGCTGTAGGAATCTCTAAATCTCCCAAGCTACTTTGGTGGTCCTGTTGATTGTAAAATATATGGGTTTGTATGCAAGTTAAAAATCACTGATCAAACAAGCAATGCTTAAGACAAGTAACGAGATTTACCTTTTTGAAATCGTGTTAGTGCGTCGCTTCTTTAGTTCCTTGAAACGTCAGCCTAGATTCATTTCAGTCACTTTGTAACTCTTCACATCTCACCTTAGAAATCTGCATAATTCCTTAATAAGCATCATGCATAGACGCTTCGAATAATTCTTTGGGCCACACTGTAATTTGTGCTACCCCAACAAAGTTTTATCATCATTTTTATTATTGTTATTATTATTTTTTTTATTATTACTATTATTGTTATCATTATTATCATTATCATTATATTATCGTTAATAATATAGTCAGTGTTGTTAATTTGCGCCTTTGATGACACGTATTTCAACTGTACATTTTTGATACGTAGGAAGAAATCCTTTTTAAACATTTTTAAAAGTTGTGAATATATTATCCGAATAGACTTACTTAAAACGCCTGAATTAGTTAAGGATAGTTTTGTTGTTGAGGGGTAGAGTATAGAAGTGCGATTTACTTGATTAATGAAGAATTCTTATTATTATCATTATTATTTTTATTTCTATGATTATAATTTGTTATCAATTATTAAGCAAGTCAAACCCTAGAAGCTTAACATTACTCACTACCCGGAGTAAATAGGTATCGATTTATCAATCGATAAATCGATAAAAATCGGTAAATCTGATTTAATTGATATCGATTGTATCGATCAATCGGCAGAAATCGATGACACACTCGTTTCGTTTATCGATTTATCTAGATTTTACCGATTCCATCGATTTATATTGGAAGATACATCTGTTCTTCTGTTCAACCAAAAATGAAAACTGACTTCACGCAAACAGTGAATTTGTTGACAATTGAGTTGCAATTGAGAGTCGAATGATCAAACAATTAATTATCACTTTTTTTAAAAAAAGTTTAAAAAAATCTTATCTTTTCTTTAAACCCGCTTTAAAGTCTTCTTCTGATGGCCGATATTGGCCAGGTTTGTAAGCGCCCAGTTTTTTCCTCACGATTTGCAACCCCGAAATCGATAAAAATCGTTAGCGATCAAGTGATTTTATAGATTGATAACGGAAAACGGTGAAAAGCTATCTAGCGAAATCTTTTAGCCTGAATTCCATGGCATCCCTTCGACTCTAGAGGATGTCTGAAATTCAGGCTGAGAAATCTGTTATGTAAGGTTGTATTATTATTTCTCGTGGTACTTGCCTGCGATAACTACGAAAGTAATTAAACCGAACCGTTTTTGTTATTATGTACAAAAGGGTCACGGTTTTAGAGAGAACCTTGTGTCTGTAATAGTTTCCACATTTCCTATTTTCATGTTTGTTGATCAGTTGTTACTCGTGGATGTGTTTTCTCAGCTGTACTATTTAACTGTTGCCAAAAAACAACAATGTCGGACTTACCGTTATAAATCGTTAAGACCATGAAAAGTCGATAATATCGATTTGACACAGCAATTTGACTTATCGATTTTCACCAATTTCCGTTATCAATCGATAAAAATCACTTGATTGCTATCGATTTTTATCGATACCGATTTTTATCGATTGCCTACACCGGGTCAGTAAGAATGACACATTGCAATGAACTCGGAAAGACGCAAAGAAGAGACAGTATGATAGAAAGTGACAAAAGATATGATCGCTAAAACATTGTTGTCATAAAAGAGTATGGTCAAGACTGCAAATGGCAAACAGATCTCGGTATGAACTTTTGATATCCCGCTCTGCAGTCTTGTCGAACTAATTTAACTGACCAGTGCTTTAAAAAACAAAAATCAGAAACATCAAAAACACAGTCTACATGCCCGCACGGGATTATATTTGCAAATAAAACCGTACCTTTTCTTTATTGATAAAACATTCTATGGTTATTTGGCGCGATTAACAGATTTGGTATTTTAACAGATACCTTACATTCAGCCATGCAAAACCAGCCATTGATGTTCTCCTTAAAGAAATGTCCACTCATGCTAGACGTTCAAGCCGGCTGACAAGGCCGTTCCTTGTTGTCCCTAACCATAAAATTACAGTGAAATAACACGTGCCTATTACTGGAAAACGTGACAGAAAAATTCGTTCACCATGGAGTCATAGTCTATCGGCAGCGGATGGTCAGCGGTTTTGGCTCCTAGAGCAGCCGCACCAACAGCAGAACTTTCACGTAACTTAACTAACGTAAAGCGTTCAACTTGAACAGCAGTGTTGCCCTGAGAACATCTTAATCCAGCTAAGAAACCTACAAAGAAGTGACAAAAAATTACAGTCAGTAAAAGTGCGGTTTATGTTTTAAAATTTTGCACGTTTTACCCAACATTTTGTAACCACGCCCGCCAAAAATATATGCTGTTTAAGATGGAATCCATCAGGAAATTGAGTAATTTTCAGTGGACAAAAACCTTGTACCAGAATAATTTAAAGAATATTGCATTCTTTTTTACATTTTTCAAGGGCTAAAGATGAAATTAGGTATCTATAGTAGCACCAAAGAAAATTTCGGTTGGGAGCCCGAGAAAATGAATGTCAAATTTCACAAAATTACATCTTACACATGAAATTTTCAGAATTTTACCTGTGTTTTCGCAATTCTTGTGAAATTTGACATTCATTTTCTCGGACTCCCATGAGAAATTTTCTTTGGTGTTATTACAAATAACTAATTACCTCTTTAGCCCTTGGAAAATGTAAAAAAGAATGCAATATTCGTTAAATTATTCTGGTACAGCGTTTTTGTCCGCTGAAAATTAAAACTGCTCAATTTCCTGATGGATTCCAGAAATCTCAGAAAAGATGTGGGCTATAGGCTTGGATAGATTCTGCTCATAAAATTGCTTATTCTGCCTGCCGGCAGTGCTCGTAAAAATCGCTTATTCTGCTCAAAATTCTGCTCGTACACCCTTATTCTGCTCGAATTCTGCTCTTCTCCGAAATATAAATGGGAGCCTGAGCCTAACCCCTAAAAACTAATTAGACATTCATTATGCGTAGCAAAATTGTAATTCATCTTACTTTTAATGCGACTGCTTTGTAGCTATTAAATAATCAAATTAATCACAAAGTATTCTCCATTTGTTTTTTATTTAGTTTTAAATTTTTCTTACAACTGTTACGCATATCACAAGTGCCGCTGGTATTCCCTTATTCTGCTTAAATTCTGCTCGCCTCAAAAATCGCTTATTCTGCTCGAAATTCTGCCCGGAGAATATATCCAAGCCTAATGTCGGCACTGGTGACGTTTATGCCAATTAAACCTGGAAGCCCTGTGATCCTACATGTAGTATCTAGTTGGATCCACGAGATGCTTCGGCGTGGTTTGCCTTACTAATAGCAAATTTGCTTCCATAAATCCATCACGTCAAGTCGATAATACCTTGAAGCTTCTAGATTATACAACCTTACCATCCCTTAGAAGGGCCCAGCTCTGCCACACTGCACCAACACACGTGATTCTTAGACCTTTTTCTGCATTCAACAGCGCTTCTTGGCATTCCTGAAAATTTTGAATTAAAAACACCTTACTGTTTTGGAGTGTGATACGCTCGGATAGTTTACCAAGTACATGGTAATTTTGTATTTTGCGAACAATTAGAAGAATTTTCGCGCGTGCTGTCTACAAAAACACCGTTCAACATATTTACTGTAACGCATTTTTTTCCCATTTTTGGTACCAACGTCTATTTTCTTCGGGTAGAATGAGAACGTACTTTTACTATGTATGCCCTACATGACTGAGGAGTATAGAAGAAAGGAAGTAAAATGCATTATAGAGTTTGTTTGATTTGAGTGAACATTTTCCCTGAATGAAAGAATCGAAAAATGCTGGCTAAGCATTGCACGTGTTCGTAAATAATGAAAAATGGTAGTGCTGTCGCCTAAACCAGGAAGATTGTGTCCAACGTAGTAGTGAACTAGATTATCAACTAAAATGAAAAAGAACAAATTTATGACTATGATCTATACAATTGCTTTACAAAATGAAATGCATCAAGGTCGGAAAGGGGCCATGAAGAACAATAGAATGTAACTAAAAAACTCACTTTATCCATGTGCTGGACAACAGTCCTGATGTGGGTTCCTAAAACTTCACCAGCTTGAAAAAACAGATGCTGGCAAAGTGGATCCTTGGCTTCGGCTGCCCCTGAAAATTATTACGGCAACAAACCATCAAAAGACAAAACTAAAAAGGGTCAAAGGATGAAGACGTTTGGCTTAATTTTAGGCCTGTCAAACTACGGCGAGACAAGGTTGAAGGGAGGTTGTTAGCCGTTTTGTACAGCTTCACTTGGCGATCATTTTCTAAGCCCCACCCCTTCCCACTGACTGCATGCAAAACAATACTTGGCTTCACACTGAAAGCTAAGTTGATTTCAAGTAAGCACTTGATTCAGGTGCACTTGGAAATCTTAAGTCGCTCTGTAGAGAACATGGCCCCATACTTGTTGACAAAGTATATTACTTGAAGCAAAAGCCGTCAATCTCTCCGTTCATTAGAATCTTGGTACCGCTGCGCGTGCAAATCGTGCGCATGGTTTCCATTTTGTTATTGGTCAAGTGTGTTCTCAAGTGTGGTGTAGACCATACTTGGCGGCGAACTTCGGCTTCTTAAAAACTAGGCAACGTTTTCATGATCACCAAGTAAAGATGAAGTAGGTACAATTTACCCCTTCACACTCAAAGTACATTGTAGGTTCCAAGTACACTTACATCATACTTGAAGATCTAGTGTGAAGCCAACAAATATCTATCTTTCACAGTCAGCACTACCAGTAAAAAGGAACCCTGGAGTAAAGCAGACGTGTGCGCGCAAGCAAAGGCTCAGGATAAATTAAAGAGATCATGAAGGACTGGCAACAAGGCAGGAAGGTTACTTATGACTTACCAACAGCTATAGATTTACAGAGTCCTGCAAAATGCGCTTTCTCAAATTTCGCGTACAAATGATCCAACATTCCAAATAAATTGTCTATCTGTGGAAAAAAAAAGTTAACACCATTTTATTTCATTACCTCTTTGAAAACGCATACAATTACAATGACTAATCAATTTTATCATTTAGGAAACTTGATGTACTATCACTGATTCGGATAAAGTTTTCAGCTTTTTTTTAATCCTACAAGTACTCAATCGAGTGTCCTAGTGACTAAATGAAATATGTGTCACTCCGTTCTAACCTTTCTATGGCTCTTGCTCTAAGTTATTTCATGATTAGAGTGCCCGTGGAATTCATGTCATGCCAAACACAATGTGGTTTTGTCGTTTAGGTTATTTTTTTATAAAACACGAGGCTGGGATACAAATTATTAGTGAGCTTAAGCTACCACAACGACAAGCAAAAAACTAAAATTGCGCTCTTTCAAACTATATCACGCTTATGAAGACTTGGCCAATTTGTGAAATGCAGGTGAATTTTTCCGGAATTAAATTATTTAGGACTCTATCCAAGTTCATTTAATAGAGAAAGGAAAATTGTTGTCTTCCATAAAACATTGAGTTGAACGTCTCAGGCGTCGTAAAGTTAAGTCTATTTTTTGAGAATACGCGAAAATAAAACTTTCAGTCAAATCGCATTCTCGTGGTCGTCTTCATCCTCGAAACTAAAGGTTTCTATTTTTCATACCACAGTTATACCTTGAAATATTCAAAAACGGTTCTTTTAACATAGCTGATATCATACGGCGAAGGAACCAATCCATCCTCAGCATCAAATACTGTCTTGACGGCTTTGTAGGCTATCCACCATGCTATTGTAGAAAGAAAACGAAAACATTACGCACTAAATGCTCTGACGAGAGACTTGCTTCAAGAGTAACTTTTCAAAGGAAAGAAACTATGCAAATTAGCTTAAACTTGTAAGCTAATTGTAATTTTGTTGGTTGATGTACTGAAAGCGATCTTACGAATTTGGATTTCCAAGTCTGTTTTTTTTTCAGGGCCGGGTTGTTAAAAACAGGGTAAAGATAACCCAGGGTTAGTGTGAAATTGGAGTTCAAATACGAACACTTAACAAGCCAATTCAGTTTCATTCTTCTGTATACAATTTTGATGGTTGGACCAATGCTCTGAAAAGAATAGAGAAAATTATCTGGGAAAATGCTTTTGAACAAAAGAGAAAGAAACCTGGGTTAAAATTCAACCCTGGGTTAAGCGCTAATCGGCCTTCTAACAACTGGGCCCTGAACTTTACCTCATTTCTGTTGCTAATCAGCAAGTAGTTAAAAGTTATCGATTGAGGCCGAGTTCTCATGATCAAGAATTCTGCAGATCAAAGATGGTGTTTCGGCCTGACGAAGAACGACACTTAGGAGTTCGTTATATATATTTTGAAAGCCCAAATCGCTTATTGATTTATTATACAATCAAATATGGTAAAATCACAACGCTGTGATTATGTCATTTACAAAGCGGAAATTCTGTCGCTAACGATGAGTTTGACAGAACCCTGACTTTAACTTCAGTAAAATGTCACTGGTATACGCTAGACCTAGTAAACTTACCAGAGCCTTCATCCCCCATCAAGTGACCCCACCCACCACAATTAAACGTTTTGCCACTTGGAGTCAACATCTGGCAGTTGGAGCCAGTTCCTGATATCAACACTATGCCACCTGAAAAAGGTGAAATAAAATGTACACTTTAATTTTAAGATCTTCAGCATGCGAGCAAGGGAAAAAGGGAAGAAAAGGTGAAAGATTAAGCGTGAACAGATGGTAAGTTGTGAAGGGGAAGAAATGGAAGAGTTAGGTGTAGGGAGTAGGAAAAAAAACGCAGCTTAAACATTCCATTATAAGCACATTGAATACAAAGACTTGGACAGTATCATAGTTTGAACAGTTAAAAACAGTACTTACATGTATATTTGCATGGCTTTTTCTAAATCAAGTGTCCCCAGTTCAAAAAAGCGTTTGTTTGTTTTTTTTTTAATTATTCCATTGTATTCTATACTAATCTATCCAGAACTATTCTCCCTAGCTCAGTGATGCTTAACCTTTCCCCCAGGATAATGAGAAGTCCAACATGGATTGAAGAACATTACCCCACCACACAGAGCCTCTGTGATCTCTCCTAACCCCAAAGGTGGTCAGTGGATTCTACAGGGATAATAACCTTGTAACACAAAATCTTCATTCTACGATCATCCTACCCTGGCTGGATGCATAGTGACAGAAAGCAGTCTATCCAGCTCCTATGTGACAGGTATCAAAAGGGGAAGGGTATAAAAGAACAGAAAGTGCCCCTACTTTCCAGAGTTACTCATCTCCTAACTGCAATCTTTTGGAAATTACAATAATAATAATAATAATAATAATAATAATAATAATAATAATAATAATAATAATAATAATAATAATAATAATAATAATAATAATAATAATAATAATAATGATGATGATGATGATGGTAATAATAATAACTATATTTATATAGTACTCATATCTTGAGCTCATGGTGCTTTACAATGTATAGACAACACCACCACACCATTCTAAAGTAGATAACATAATAATAATAATAATAATAATAATAATAATGATAATAATAATAATAATAATAATAATAATAATAATAGTGTAAAGTTAAGGTGCAAGACCACAGCAGAAAACTGTGTAAAACCAATCTTTCTCAACATGCATAAAAAAAGATCACAATCAGTCAAAAGTCAAAATTTAAGTATAAATTTTTTGTCAAAAAGACAACTGCAAGGACTGCAGAACAAACAACGTGAACAGATGGTTGATCAGTCCTTGCAGTTGTCTTGTTGACAATAATGGCTTGTTTCCGTTTATTCTCATTGCTGACCCTTTATAGCTTTGTGAGATTTTTGCAATAACGTATTTCTAGTAATAGTGATAATGATACTGTTAATTAAACTACCTTTATCTGAAGATGTAGCAATGGCACCAACAGTATCACAACACATGTGATATTTATTGCTACAGTTAGGATATTTTGTCATCATCAAAGACACTGCTTGTTCTTGGATTTCTTGTTTCTCCAAGCCACTCAGTGAAAGTCCCTGAAAAAATGGAAGACAGACTTGATTTGCAAAGTCAGGTATAAGGCTCTTGACATATAATGATACCAGTATATTAGATAGTTAATATGACATAACTGTTTAGCCGGGTTGTACAAATGTGTATTTAAAAATTCTCGACAATCTCAAAAGAGTGGTGATGGCAAATAAGACTAAGTGAAGGGGCAGAGTAACAGCCATCACTCTCCAGAGCGGTTGAAAGATGTCATGATCGAAATAATTATGATAAAAATGATTCAGAACAATAAAGATGAAAAAACCTAGGTAAATCCACTACAGAATTTTTCCATTCATTTGGTTAAAAAAAGGGGAGTGGTATGCGTATGAGCAAATTCTTATTGTCATTAAGAATTTTTTTCTATCTAAGTCAATTTGACTAAACTTACCAGGGAAGCCAATGGTTTGTTGATATCAATACCTGCAGCCTTTTTAGCCTCTTCCACCATCTCATTGACTCTTCGTAAACATTCTTCTAAGCCAATCAGCTGTGCATGTGGTGACATAAGAAAATGATGTAGAGAAATATCTAGTGTGAGTTAATATGATTAAGTACTTTCTTCCCGAGGGAATACTGCCACTGTCCACTGTATATGGAATACTTTATTGCCAAAAAGTTATCCCCACTATCATTATTTTTTGCTGAGTGCCTTTCAATATTATAATCATACTGGCAGGAACAATGTTACCAGTTGGGTATACATTGGCAACTAAGGGTATAACCTATAACTAGCATCCTATCTGGCAAGTGTCAAAGGAATGTGTTTAGGTCCTTGATTCGACTGAAACCTAGAAACAGAATTCAGGCTAGGGCCATATTGTGAAACTCTCAGATAGAACATAAATGTGTGGGAAGTCTCTTTTCAATGGAAACAACACAATGACAATGTGCCCATTTATACATTGAAATGGAGAAACACCCCCACAAGAGACAGGTGTCACTATAAAGAAATCAAAATTGTTTTGCAGGCAAAACAATTGGCTCGCAGATTTATCTTCACCACTAAGGAGAATCACTGTTCTGAAATGAATTCAAGCAAAATAGTTTCCATTACTAATTCTTGGCTTGAAGAATAACAACAGTCATTTTAGTCAATATTGTAGCACTCTCACTAACCAAACCCCCTACCTAGGACCACGTGACCCGAAAAGATTTGGCCGCTTGGAATAATGAGGCCTAGGGACTAGGCTACCCCCTACCCTATCACCGATGACAACAACACCCCCTGAATCTAAAGCCAAAAGAGGAGCCCTTTTCAGGAATGTTTCTTATCTGAGGATATAACTCTATGGTAATGATAAAACATCCCGTAACTTAGTGTCACCAAACAAATTACCCAACAGCAAGGTGCAACTGACAACTGCTGTTCTTGTTACGTACCCAGTGATTTGTGCCCTGTCCTGTACTACGGCCAACAATTTTTCCATCATTCGATAAAATTATGGCAGTTGAGCCTGTTCCACCACTAAAAATAGAATGAGTTTATTCAACAGCAGAATGAGCAAAAAAACTGGGTATAAGGGGCTAATGGGTGCTTAAAGTTAAACCCTAGAACCTGACCTAGTTGAGACAGGTGCCACTTATTGAAGAGATTGTTACCTTTTGTTCACAATGGTAAAGCAGCCTACGGGTTTCACATGAAAAAAACCAAGAACCTGGAAGTAATCACTGTACAAAGGTATTTGGCAGCAGACATCTTTCATGCCTTGACGACAGGTCAACCAGATATAATTTATTTAAAGCAGGGAGCGGTTGGTGGCTTGGAAAAAATATCTCAGGCATTATTTTTTTCTCGATCTTTTCAAAAAACCCTGACCACAGGTTCATTCTCCCTCTACTATTTTTTTAAGGTTCAACCCAACATATCTTATAACTTCTTGCATTAAATTTTCATAGAGTTTGACTAAACTGAATATCAGGTGTTAGCTGTTAATTTATCTGACTGTAAGATTTATCAGGGCTGTCACTTAGGGCCGACAAGTCGGGGATTTCCTGCAGCTACCATGAACATGATCCCCAGTTACTTTCATAGGAGACCAAAGGAAATAGAAATTACAAAAGAACTTTGTAGCTGTTAATTCCCGTCCTCTTATTGCCTACACCCGCCAACTTGAAATCTCAATGGGAGCTCTGTTTAAGCAACTGCCCCCTAATCCTATCACAAAATTTTCAAGATATTCATTTTGATTATGACATTAACCGGACTACCATGTGTTTGCCAGTGTTGCAAGTTTATCATATAAGCTTTTGAAGTTTCACAAGTTTCCAAACCTCAGCTGAAACCTTTTCGCCGGAAAGTGTTACCCATAACCTAGTATTTTAATTCTATTTTTTCCTAAGAAAAGGTGCCCTCCATAAAACCTGGTATAAGGCCTTTTCACGTTGTAGTGGTACAGTGACGGCAAATAAATGTATGTTTATCTTAATAACCTTTTGCTTTTTAGCCGTTCTTGTTGCCCTTCGCCGTCGTGGTAGCTAAAGCTCCCTCACGGTCATATCAAAGGGAAGTAGCGTTGCGTTATTTCTTCTTCTTCGAGAAGGAAAATTAAATTGAAAATTAAGTAAATCATGATTCTTCTTACCCTTCGATACCACCATAGAACAAGTCGCTCAAGGAGGCCGCCATCTTGGAGATTACCCGAAGAACTGTCACGCGACAGAGCCACGTAAACCGTCACGCCATAGCAAAATCAAGTTTTTATCATGCAGAGAGGTCTAGAGAGGATAAATATCCTCTCTTGGTTTTTATATATTATTCGAACTGCAGCATGTTGGCGCTGGGTTATGTCGGTAGATATATGAACAAAGGAAACGTTTAGAATACTCCCAGAGACTATGACGATATACGTTTGCATGAATTTTTTTATCAAAGTGGACCAATTGATCATAGTACCTTAAAAACAGATTGCAACTCAAATTTGAAGAAATCAGATGAGTAAAAAAAGCTCTATACAAACAAAACGAAAGAGAAAACAATACTGTACTAGGAAACTAATCAAATATTAAAGTTCGTCAAGTCACGTTCAGTTTAATGTAAAAATCGAAAATTTGTGGGTGACAATATTCGAGGCAATCTTTAGCATTTCCGGTGTCTGGCATGTTGGGTGGTGGAATTTAGTTACAAGTGTCCGTTTAATGCAGGTTGGAAACAATAGAAATGACCATTTCAGGTACTTTTTAGGTGTCCGCGTCCGCTTAATAGAGGTGTCCGCTTAATAAAGGTTTTATTTAAAGTAAATGAGGGAAATAGATTTGGGGACTTCGGCTACTGTCCGATTAATAGAGGGTGTCCGCTTAATACGGTGTCCGCTTAATACAGGTTTCACTAGCCGTGTTTTCACGAGCGGTTTTTCAGGTCGCTCAGCGAGTGACAAGCGGAAGTCCCGTGAAAACAGTTGTTTTTTCAACCCGCTTAAAGTTAAGCGAGTCGGCAAACTTCAATGGAATTCTCATTAAATTTAAGCCACTAAACCAGGTAGCTTAAGCGAGTTGGTAATTAATTTCGGCCAATTAGGAGTCGTTTGTGGTTATTAACTTGACAGGGCTGTCAAATCGGAAATACAACACGCCTGCTATTTTTGATTCATTCCTGCGTGAAACTTCTGCGGCATTCAAAACAACATGGATAATCATAGAGCGAATACTTTTCCTTTTTATGATCCAAGAAGCGACCCATCAAATGATGCACTATCAAGCCATGCAAGGTGAGTTTCTTTCGCGTCCTTTAAACATTCGAGATGTAAAGCATTCAGCTAACGTAGCAAATTATACGCTTTAGGGAATCTCGTCGCTTCGTTATTCCTCCTGTGAGCGATCACTTTGCCGACCCCGTTCCCGCACGTGGTCCATATATTTTTCCGGCCTTCCAAAATCAACTGTGGCTTCCACAAGCAAGATTTTCGCGACCAGCCTCGCCGGCTGAATCACAAATGAGCCCATACCAGAGTGCCAGTGTAAGTGGTGTAAGTGAAGGCCCCAGGGTTGAAAATTCCAGCAATGATACCAGTACCAAAGGTCGCTCCCCCAACTGGTCGGATGCAGAAATACGTTTTCTTATCGAAACCTGGAAGGATCACCATCCAATTAGCAAAAGGCAAAATTCAGCTGTGTGGGAATCTATTGCCAGAGAACTGAATAGTCTGTTGAGGGAACAGGGACTCACGTCCATCCGCACGGCAGCCCAGTGCAAGTCCAAGATCAAGAACCTCGAAGACGAATACAAACGTGTGAAGGACCACAACAACAAAAGCGGAAACGACCGTGAATCTTTCACGTATTATGAAGAGTTAAACGAGATGCTGGGCTGCCGAGCCAAAATTACACCGAAAACCGTTGTTGAATGTGGTTTCATAGACGACAACTCCGCCCCGGCGGCAATTCCTGGACCATCATTGGAAGATTTATCAGAGTCCGGTGACGACGAGAGCATCAGGGATGGAGAGGAGCAGAGCCTTTCGGAGGCGCTTTTTAGGCGTGAACCAGCTGCCAATAATGGCTTAAAACCATATGCTCGAACCAGAACTGTGGCCTCTCAAGAACCCAAGCGATTTTCCTTTTACGAAATTTTCTCCGTAACTGAAGAGAGCACGCATCTGTTCTTCTCATCCTGCTTCTAATTGTGAGCAATCGCAGCCTTTGTTGAAATCGGCTCCTCCGTCGGATGAAAGCCAACCGCATAAACACAGTAATGAAAAGAAGTAGGACGTACATGCGACCATCTTCTCCGTCTCCCGCCATATTATTGAAATTGATTTATTCGCGCGTGCTCTCCTCAAATTACCAAAGTGAAATGTAATAATCTTGCTCGTGAAAACACCTATCAGTTTTAAGTCGCTTAACTTAGTCTGTAAACAAAACACCTTCTGGAATGTTAAGCGAGACATCCGGCGTCGTGAAAACACGGCCACTGTATAATTAAAAACGGTTACTGGAATACCTTCGGGCTCCAGAGTGTCCCTCGTGAGTGCTAGATCATGCTAGGTGAAGGGGCCATCCAAAAATTTATGAACTGGGGGATCACTTTAATTACATTTTTTTTTTTTCATTGAAATGAGATACTAAAACAAAGTGAAGGTAAAAAATATCTCAATTAAAAATCTAAATTCAAAAATTTCTAAAGAATTACAATAAATCGTAGTCTAAGAATGATAAGAACAGACAAACGCATAGTTTTCCAGTCAGCTGAGTCAGCAATATAGTAGGAAAAGAATAGGCAAACGAGGGGGTAGAGGGCAGGGAGAACCATAACCCTTGAAGTGTTAATATCAATTTTCCGCTCACCTACCTACTCCCTACCCCTGCCCGTCGCGCTACGAGCTACGCGCTTTACGGTCGAGTCCGCAGTGTCAGCCCCAGATCTCCGTCTGCCCGCGCGTGTAATCACGACATCATGTGCGAAGAGTTCTCAGGTCGAGAATGGTCAAAAGAGCTAAGGTCGCGCCCCTTTGATGGTAATATTTAAAATAATCGCCTCCCTTGAATAAAAAAAAAAATAATTATTGCCTCCCTCGAATAATCGCCCTCCCTCGACTAAATAATCGCCCCCTTTTGATGCGAACAAAGATAAAATAATCGCCCTGGCTATTATACGAGAAAATACGGTAAGTACCGGGGGCAAGAATGTATTTACCGCGTTCTTCTATCTTGCGTTGAGAAGTCAAAGAGCTGCGAACAGTCTTCTTTACAAGCCCATCTACGACAAAGTTTTCGCTTAGCAAAACATTTCGGTTTACTCCCACCACAAATCAGTGCGTGTGGAAGTCCCTTAAACTTGGGTTAAGCGTTTTTTTTTTTTTCTAGAACGTATCTCTTTATTAAAACTAGGAGCTAAAAATAATCTGAATCGATATAGCGTCAAACCTTCTTGAAAACTTATATTGGATCCATACCAGTGGTGGATAATATGAGACTGAAGTGGTCTTTTTTACAAGTACGCAGTACTCTATAGTCAGTAGCATGCTACTATAAAATACTTAATTCAGACAAACATATTGTGCATTTGGCACTGTCTGCCGAACCACTGTTTACCTCGTTTTTGTTAATAGTGGTTGATGAACAAGTACACTAATCAATCATAATGTAAGTGTTAGCATATTTCTTTGTCGTACGTAATTTATAACAAATCAATAGACTAATTAATGTACGATGTACTTATAAAAGCAGTGAGTTTGAAAATGACTCAGTTATCGATTTTAGTCTAGCTATTTTTCAACGATACAGTTTGTTCTCAACACAGCGTTCAGTTTAAAGCCGACAGTAAAAGATGCTCTCTTCCCAGCTCTACGCAGCTTTTTGTGCGTTATTCATTCCGCCTTTTTATTTTTGTGTAGTCGATGCACAGGCCTCTGTCGATTTCGATAACGGAATGTTCAAGCTGCAGTGGACGCATGACGATGGAAAGCTGGTTTTCAATATGACCTGTAAGACTATAGGCTGGTGTGGAGTGGGCTTCGCCCAGACTTCTGATGGCAAGGGAATGGTAAATTACGATATGGCTGTAGGTGGTGTTGACTCCAACTCGGCGTTATATCTTGATGTAAGTCAGTCTCCCAACTTGTGTTTCTACTAACAGTTATACTAAAGAAAACGGAAAATTATTAAATTGAAAGGTTAGAAAAGTGAACCGGTATGATAATGGATACAAACATAAAAGGAATCATGCAATTTAAGTCAAAAAGTAAGTGTCACTTTTGGAGGCCATATGTACGATAGTGTTTTAAAATATTTTTAATATTCTTCGATTAAAGCACAATTCAATTAAACAATAAACTGAGAGAGAAAGGCTAAAAACAGAAACGAAAAGAGGGGTACTAGGTCCAAAAAATACCATGAGTACACGAAGTTTCAGTGCTATACACTGGCTATGTAAATACTGGCCCAAACTCTAAGGGAGTATCGAAAGGGAATAAGAGATGTTATCTGGATGATAGTGTCAATTGCTTAATGGCGCGTTGTATCTCATATGTGTAACTGCTTCTCAGTTTGTTTTCTGCCGCTACACCGACTTCGAAGAACCATATATGTCACTATTTTTGTTTGACGCTATTCGTTTATTCGTTTAGGCTTCAACTTTCAATTGATAATTATAGACTGTGGGCAGTAAGGAAAATAAACAAAAGTCATCAGACAAGTGGTGATGTACAATATTTCTTCATCTATTTCCTTAATTTTTTTTACACAGGGATACCAAAGCACTGGTCCAGGAATACCAACAAAGGATCCCACTCCAGATTACAGGCTCATAAAAGCTTCAGAAGAAAATGGATATACTAATATACAGTTTGAAAGGATTGATACTACAGAAGGGGACGACAAAGATGTTCAGTTTACGGTAAGAAGTGAGACGTATTTTATTTCCAGTGTTAAAAACAGGGAAAATACAAAATGAACATAATTATATAGGGCTAATGCATGATAGGAACTGATGGGACTGGCCTCACTCTATTTTAATTTACTACAATTTTTAGACTGTTACACAGGTTCAGTCCCCCTTTTCCTTAAAAACTAAGGTCTCACGAGTTGGGGGCTTTACGGCTATAGCAGATTCTAGCTACCAATACAGCTGAATAACTAGGCACATTCTTACGGTTAATTCAGAATTCTGCTGTCTGTTCTCTTTCTGATCTTCAGAGTAACAGCGAAGTTTGGATAGTTAGGGCTTGGCAGAATAACTACGACGCTCCCTTGGGTCTCGACAACTCAACCTTGCAACACAGCCACACAGGAGTGTCAACAAGAAAGTACAACTTGATCAAAGAGGCAACAGCAAATGGCATGAAGACGAGAGTTACGACATATACTATTCTGTCCTTGATCGTATTCACTTATTTGCTCTAAATCTGGGGTTTCACACCGTTTTCTAAAACGTTTGAAAACTATCGCATTATACGCCAGTACAAGACTGTATGTTACATTACGGAGAAGTCCGGCTTTTAAGTTGGACACTGATTTTTTAATGTATGTATGTACTCCCACCCCTACTTATTTAGCTAGCATCTAAGAGGGCCCTTTAGATGATCGAGGCTTATATTGAAAACTGCGCCCCTTCCTGCATCGCATCCTGATCTGTTGTAATTTGCAATCTGATTGGCTTAATTTGTAATTAATAGCTGTCGTATTTTGTAGATAAATTTGTCGCAAATTGCACGTAATGAGCAAAATTTTTGTTATTCTGAACAAAATTTTGTCATTGTAATTTATGATAAGCAAAGCTGTCGTAATTAATTTTGTCTTACTAATTTTATAAGAGACAAACCTGATTGAAAAAACGTTGTCGCTTGAAAAGTATAAGCCATGGCGATGGGACGAAATAGATTTTATGGCTGGAACTTTATTAGCATAGCAACTTTAAAGTTCTTTCTATAAAAGATTGCATAATTATATTATCGAAGCTATTCGCGACGATGCAGTCCAAAAAAGATCAAACGGATTCCAGTTTTCTTGGCGATAAGCGCGGTGAACAACTTCACCTGTACATTGAAGGCGCATCAGAGATCTCTACAGTTGAAGAGCGTAGCCATTTCGCTAACGCACACTTGAAAATCATAAGGTAGGACCTAAAAGCTTTTTTGGAAGACATAAATAGACAGCGATATGCCTCGGAACAGGTACTCAAATCTAGGGATGCAACGGCACGAGCAGCTGGTGACAATGTTAACCTGTCATTTTTGAAAGAACTTGGAATTTGCTTTGCTACAAGGGCTGTTGAAGTGCGACTATTGTACATAACCCGTGCCAACTAGACAAACTGACCAATCAGATTACAGGAAAATAACACTGATCAGTTGTCGCACTGTCACTGGTAAATTGCAATTTCTGAAAATATGTAAAACGCCGCGTGAGATCGGGAGCAGCTAAAATGGAACCGATGGCGGGCGGGCGCGCTCGAGAATAAAGTTGCCGACTTGATATCTTGGAAAAACAACCTGTACAACAAAATTTAATTTCCCTCTTGAGTTTTGGTCTTGAAGGTCTAAAATAACTAGATTGAAAGACCACTGAACTCCACTCTCCACCATATAATTCTGCTCTTTCACAATTTGCTCATGATTGCAGATGCTAATGCCGAAAAACACACATTTTTATTTTGCAAATGTTAAATGTTAGTTGTGAATTAGAGCAAAACAAAAGGCCGGAACAATGAAAGATACGCTACACTAAGATCCACTTATTAAACATATATCAGGTAACCCTCTCCTCTTTTGATGTAACCGAAGTAGAGTCAAATTTCAAGCTGGGATTTAGTTAACTTTCCGTTTCCTAACAATACCAAGCAGGTTGAATAGTCTTAATTCAAAATGAAAAAAATAGTAACGAATTCTTCGGAAAAAAGGCCAAATATGTTTTCGTGACTAACAGCTTGTTTATACGCTTGTTGTGGTCTGATTTCCTATCTAATTAGTATATTAGAACAATGGACTTAACTTTACTTTTCTTTAGTTAAACTTGACGTCCCAGTTCAAAATATAATACACAGAAAAATACCAACGATCGGTTTGAAAAATACAGATACGTGTCCACAGCGATGGTCTTACCATTCGGAGGATATAAATTCGATTCCTTCCCCACTGCTAGGTTAGTTTTGTTTATTTCGGCCACTCTTGTCAGACATGGACAACTGGTTTGCCCCTCCCAAATCGGGGAACGCTTTGCATGTCATGATCATTTTCCGATTTGAATTAGCTGCTTCACTTATTTGCCCAGCCCGCTAGTGACTCTTTTTAAATTTGTTTTGTAAATACCAACGAGAACAATTTAACGTCATTCAAGTTTTTGTAATTATTTTCGAACAGCTAAAAAAAGCTTTTACTTTAAATTTGGTCAGCCACTGCAATATTTTATCCATTGCTGAAAAAAAACTGGCAAACGCACCTGGCTGTACGTAGCTATGCAATATCGGCAGCCGAATACTTCTTTTCGTAAAAGTTACGGCACCGAAACCTGCTTTTAAAAAAACTTTTATATAAATAATCGCACTGTTTGTTGAGCCCAAATTTCGAACTCTATGCCGCATTCTATCAAATGGAACATATGATCTCTCTTCAATTTTAACTCAAGAATCCACTTTTCGTGTCTTTTCATTGCTGTCAATATAGTTCACAAATATTTGAATGACCAACTTCGCCTAAATGTTCTTAGTTCAAAATTAAAGCATTCAGAGTTAAAAGTTAATAAACTGTAATGATTGAACAAAACAAATAAATTTTTTTGAACCAGAATCAGTCTTAATGTCTGCGAATAATCTAGATTTCAACCAAACTATTTTCGGAGCCAATTGAAATGTTTTTTGATTGAAAGGCATTAACTTAATTAGAAAACATTTTTAATTGAACGAATCAAATGCTATTTTTTTATGAAATATGAGCTAAAAAAAGCTTTTATTTTAAATTTGGTCAGCCACTGCAATATTTTATCCATTGCTGAAAAAAACTGGCCAACGTACCTGGTTGTGCGTAGCTATGCAATATCTACAGCCAAATACTTCTTTTTGTAAAAGTTACGGCACCGAAAGAAATCCCGCTTTTAAAGAAACTTTTATATAAATAATTGCACTGTTTGATGAGCCCAAATTTCGAACTCTATGACCCATAAACGTGTCTAATGGGACAAATGATCTTTCTTCAATTTTAACCCAAGAATCCACTTTTCGTGTCTTTTCATTACTGTTAATTAATAGCTCACAAATATTTGAATGACCAACTTTGCCTAAATGTCTTTAGTTCAAAATTAATCTTTCAGGTTAAAAGTTAATAAACTGTAATGATTGAACAAAACAAATTAAAATTTTTTGAACCAGAATCTTAATGTCTGCGAATAATCTAGATTTCAAGCAAACTGTTTTCGGAGCCGATTGAAATGTTTTTAGATTGAAAGGCATTAACTTAATGAGAAAACATTTTTAATTAAACCAATCAAAAGCTACTTTTTTATGAAATATATGAGGCAGAAGTCAGTAACACATTTTCCCAGCTGACATGCACTGAAAGCTTTAACTGAAACACAATACTTAAACACAAGTAAGCCGAAAGAGTGTAATCCGTAGTCACTGTGATGCTACAAAGTGCCGACAACAATAATAATTTTAAAAACATATATATTGTGTGGCTGACTCTATCTCAGTACGTAGCTTTTGTTTATCGGTCTTTATCTGGCTCAGTATAGTGGTCCGCTGTAAGGACAAGTAAATCATAATATAAGTGTTCATATCAGTATTTCTTTGTCGTAACTACGCAATTTCTTTTAAAAAAGTTTTAACTTACGTATGATGCGCGTAATCCAAAAGGTTTTCAGTTAATTATAAATACCTTCATGAAACAAGGTTCTTATAGTTAAGCAGCCTTTCCTCACACAACACAGTAGCTTAGCCACAGCCGGAAAACGTGATGGTCCCTTCCCAGTTCTCTTGTCTTTGTGTGCTAGTTTTATTTCCTTACAATTTTTTCGCAGTCGATGCGTTGAACTATGTCAGCTTTGATTCCGATAATGGAATGTTCAAGCTGCAATGGGCGCATGACAAAGGCAAGTTGGTCTTCAACATGACATGTAAAACTACGGGTTGGTGTGGAGTGGGCTTTACAGAAAGTTCTGAAGGCAGAAGGATGGAAAATTACGATATGGCCGTTGGTGGTGTACATGTCGCCTCCAACACGCCATACCTTGATGTAAGTCTCTCAACCAGTTCTTTACAACGATAAAAATACTCTAAACATGCGCTTGCAAGGATAGGAAAACGATCTGACGTGATAAAGAGTTTAAAAATCATTTAATTATGACTCAGAAGCTAAATTTGGCTCGTTTGGCGAAGTCATAATTATATACAATAGCGCTCTCATTGTCTGACTGCCGATTCCTTACTAACGGAGGGGGACATTGGGGATTTGCGGTGTTGCGGTGTTAGGCATTTTTTCATGCGGTGTTGCGGTGAATAAAATCTCAGCTTGCGGTGTTGCGGTGTTCTTAAACCTCACGGTGTGCGATGTTTGCGTCTTAAAGTCTGCGGTGTTCGGTGAAACGAAGTTATC
Organism: Porites lutea; assembly: GCF_958299795.1. NCBI lineage: Eukaryota > Metazoa > Cnidaria > Anthozoa > Scleractinia > Poritidae > Porites > Porites lutea. Next base: position 43,918,096 of record NC_133204.1, read on the forward strand.
TGCGGTGTCGCAGTTTCCATTTTGAAGCTTGTCAGTTCTAAATTTAGCATGTTTGATTTGAAATAAAATACACTGTAAGGGTCCTCTAATACTCTCTAGTTAATATTAAATACGCTGCCCGTCACCGATCCTAAGCCTGTTTTTCATTTATATTAATTAACTTGATAAGCAACGTGACCTTCGCGACCCGGATCGCCACATGTACGTCCGTCAGGCAAGATGAGCGAAAACCTTGCGACTGACGCAGCTGATCCTGTCGATCCTGAATGCGTAGTTCATTGCGTAGCTTTTTTTTACCAGGAGGGCAAAGGTGGAGAAGACTATAGGTGGAAAAACAAATTTCGATGCTCCATAAACAAGGAGGAAAAGAGACTCGCGAAGTTTGTAGAATGCATTTGGTAAGTAACACGCATTGTCTCTGTATGTGAATATCGTAGCTAGTCTTAACTGTATAAGGTCGTACGGAGGTCAATCTGATATCTGTCTAAACCCACTCCAAGGTCGTTCGATCTTCTGGGACCTTTAAGACGCTGTTTGGATCACTATTTGACCTATTTTTGTCTACTTTCTCAAATGGGTCAAATAGCTATTGATATCAAGCGCATGAACGGGCCGCGGGAGACTAGGGGGGAGGGACAAGGGGGAGGGGTAAGGTGTATTTTTTTGTTGTTTAAAAAAGAAATAACAGAGAAAAAAAAATAAAGAAAGAATAAAATTTCAAGCCAACGTGGTAACGCGAAAACTTGTTTTGGCTAGAATAAATGAGTCGCGGGCTGTTCTGGGTTTGAAAATTAAAGATATTCGATATATGACCTATACAGTGACGTGCCGCTGGTTTATGTAATTTGGCCTCTCTGCCCTGAACAGGATCTGAATGGAGTATATAATTCAAGCAAGTGTGTCCTAAACAGGGTGTGGAAACGTCTCAGAAAGGGTATAGCAAAACACTATCGTCGGGTATTTTGAAGCAATACGAAATTGGAGAGGTTCGTCCTTCAGGTTAGCAGGTCATCAATCAACACGAAATCCACGAAATCATTTTCAGGACCAGATATAAGCCCTATGTGGCCGGGCGGTCAAGTAGCGGCTCGGGGTATTTGTTTGAGCCTTCAGATACGTCAAATACTACGTACTTTTCCTATTTCCCCCACTACTAGCACAACCGGCCGCCATCTTGGATTTGGGCGTGACTACAACTACCATACTGCCTTTCGGGCGTGTTACATCATCATGCATACGGTCTATGCCTGAGTACCCATAGTTAAAAGGTTTCAAAGCCTGAAACTTAAATATTCAAGAAAGGAGACTGGGAGTATTTTTCTGTGACAATGTTAATTAATTTCAGGACAAGCGACTCCCCGGAAATATTCTTGTAGCACGAGGCAGCGGTAATTTTCCGCTCAAGTTCATAGATCTTCTAGGATTCTAGAGTCAAAGTGTACGTAACAACCAAGATCGAAAGGCATAGGCAGAGTAACTATAGCTTTGGCCCCGTTATGTGTTGTTTCAGAGATTTTCTTAAGGTCAAAGGCAAAATCTTGAAAGCTTTATCTTGTACTGACGCTAAAATCATCAGACTGAAAATAGATATTGCGGTGACGGTGATCCACCGACTTTTCTTGCGGTGATGCGGTGTTCGGCAAAATTTTTTGCGGTGTTGCGGTGTTCAGACCCCCCCAATGTCCCCCTCCTAACGGTTATAGACTGTTACAAATATTCAGCCTTACTTTGGTACGTGAGGGAATCAATCGGTTCCAATTGAAAAACCAGATGCTTTTAGGAGCTACTTTGCTTCACCTTCATATCCTTTCTTAAGGCTTACAAGTAGATTTACAAGTTAGTGAATGAACCTTTTCCTCAACCTCGAACCCTGGGAACAGCTGTGGGAACGAGGCTGCCTTTTCCTGTCGTTATCAACCATTTCTCTTTGATCAAAAACGTCATCTGGCGTGTCCCCGCGCTTATCGATTTTCCTATCTAAAACTGATCATGCGAGTTAGTACTGTATGTATGATCACAATATATCAGTTAATGGGAAGACTGATATGTTGTTCACCAACAATTGACATTTCTTGATGCAGTTAATTATTTCTGAGTCAACTGAAAAACTGAAGAGGACTTGTAGTTTTGGAATCTGTTTCATCCACTAATGCATTCAAGAAAGATCCTTAAAATATTTTATGACATAACGCTTTAATGGTGCACAGAGCGAAAATCTCATAACGCTAAAACTGAACCTAAACTGCAAGAGAGAAATAACCGAAAGTCATCAAGCGGAAATATCATTTAAACACGAAATATTCTTTTCTACTTCTTTAATTTTTGCCGGCAGGGATACCAAAGCACTGGTCCAGGAATACCAACAAAGGATCCCACTCCAGATTACAAGCTCATAAAAGCCTCAGAAGAGAACGGATATACTAATATACAGTTTGAAAGGATTGATACTACGGAAGGGGACAGCAAAGATGTTCAGTTTACGGTAAGAAGCGCATAATATTCTGCTTATTAAAATAAAGTCGCACATAATGTAAGGAATGGACATTTTTTTGAATATCTGTTTTCCTTTTGATTTGCAGAGTAACAGTCAAGTTTGGATAGTAAGGGCTTGGCATAGCAACGACGCACACTTAGGTCTGGACGCAAGCTTAAAACACAGCCACACAGGAGTATCGACAAAAAAGTACAACTTGATCATGGAGGCAGAGTCAACCACCGTAAAAAACACAGCGAGTGGCATGGGGTTAAGAGTTGCGACATTTGTTATTCTTGTCCAGATCGTTGCCTTTTGTTCCTTTTAATTTAGGCCTTTCACTGTGTATTCCAAGAGCTTGACTGACAAACCGACAATGAGCTTCACTCACCGTATTTAGCGTGTGACAAAATCAGGGAAAAGTAAAAAAGGGAGTTACCCTTTAGGCAAATGTGCCTTTTTGCAGCTATTCTTTATTTGCCTTCTGTTCCTTTGATTTGTATATCTTTGTTGTTGGTTTTTTTTTGTTCTTTGTTCGTTTATTTTTCTTTTTTATTACTAAACTTCGGCATTTTGGGCGTACTGGCGTACTATAAAGAATGAATGACTCTGTCAGGAGCTCCTGCACTGTCAGTAATACCGAGACAACAGTTGAATTCGCCATCCTTGAATGACTGAAAAGTCTTTTCAGATATACTATCGGAAATCGGTTAATTAACGAGGTCACAACTGTTCCGTCTTTATGCTGTCGATAGATTGACTACGCAAGAGAGCACCAATTTCAGGTTAGTCTGAAATGCCAGTCGTCTCTTCGACCCCCCTCCCCCTTCCCCCCCCCCCCTTTCCCCCTCGTAACAGACGGCCGTGGAGCCATTTGAGCTCAATTGGAACCAAAACAGCCTATCAAAGATATATTCCAGTCCAGTCTGGGAAGCTTGCATGTCCAAATTAGCCCTTAGGTGGACGAAATAGCCAAATTATACGCTATTGGTTTACCTTTTTCGAGACAGCCCAAAGCAAATTCAGCGCTTAAAACAGATCTTTTCAGTTAACAGTGTATGAGCCAATGAACCATCATCATCATCATCATCAATCTTTATTTATACACGAAATCGTATCATTTTACATGGTCTTCCTAGGAATCGTGTTTAAAACTAGACTAAAATACTAAGACTAAAAAGCTAAGGAACTATTGACTATAATGTTAAAAATACAAAAACTTACATTAATTATGAATAATAAGAGTTACAATGGGTCATGGTGTATTAGAAAAATCTTTCCCATGAATCGAAGTTTTAAAAACATTTAAACTAGGCAGTTTTCTAATCTCTGAGGGAATCTTGTTCCACAGAACAGATCCTCTGTAGTGTAGGCTCCTTTTTGCAGACTCAGTTTTGGGTCTGGGGACATAATAATTTAACTCAGAATTTCTAACCGACCGATGACTGGGATAATCAATCTGGCTGCACTGAAAATTTTATTTCCTAATCTTTAGTAATAATGTTCAGGCAACTGTAATTCTTAAAAAAAATCTCAAACAATAAGAGAAGAAAGATTTTTGCTGGGAAAAAGACCAAGTACGTTAACAGGGCTAACACTTTGTTTATAGTCTTGGTTTAATCTCGACTCTTATTTATATCTATATCTATTTGAATAAAATAGACTTTTTAAAATAAGTCTCTTTCGACTGTCCTAGAATTAAAACTTGAAAATTATCAAAGTCTTGTTTGAAAGGTACTGAGCAGCGAGGCCGAGCTATTAGAGCGCTTGACTCGCAATCCTGATTACCCCTGCGGACCTGTGGTTGGATTTGTTAGTATCGGCAGTTCAACTACAGTTGAAGCTCTCCTAACGGACACTACACAAAACCCCGTTTTTCTCAACTCCCATATAAACTCTGTATTTTTACATTCTCGTAAGCGGCTAGCTCAATGTACGGACACCTTTTTTCGCGTCTTGAGGGTGTCCGCTCACGGTTTCTCCTTCCTGTTAGTTGGAAGCCCGGGTTAATTGGCGAAAGGAGGGCTGGGTTGCGAGAGAGGAAAGGGCGGGAGGTGGGAGTTCTATAAGGGTGGGTAGCGGCAGAAAAAGGGGAAAATCACTCAACAATGCTTAATATTTTGCAATCAAATAAAGGTAAAATGGACGAAGCAAAGAAGAAAGGGGCGGGAGCCGGGAATGCAAGGTAGGGGAAACGGTCCCGTTCCCCCCAAAATCGCCCCCACCCGCCCAACCCCGAACAACCTTATTTTTCATTTAAATCAGTTGCACCAATTATTTGTTCGGCCGAGCAGAGTTTTGGTTTATGGACAAACATGTTCATTATATTGTTTGAAAATAATTATTTCTATGCGGTTAAGCTTCAATCTGCAAATTGGTCATGGTATAATAATTATGATACCATTGAAAAAGAACTGGACAAAGCGTAAGGTTCTGTAGTCATGCAATATCTGCATCCAAAGTTCTCGTTAATTTGAAGTCACAAAACAAACAAGAAATCGTGGAGGTAACTTTTCAACTGAATAACCAAACCTTGGCCGGCGTAACCTTGGAATCTTACCCAAAATTTCAAACATGTGATAAAGGCTATACGTTTATGAAGTTATGATGCCACCATAAAGATCCGGTTGGTTTGTTAAGCGTTAAAGTTATAATTTAACGGTGACCAATCGCGAAGGTCATCGGATAAATTGATTTACAGCTTTTTGAGAAGCATTGCTGAAATGATTTCGATCCATTGTATCATTTATTAACCACCTCAGCATTCACTGGAACCTTCAGAAGTAAAATGCATTTCCTCAGCCAAATCTTCGCTGTCTTTGCACTAGCTGTGCTGTCTTTTGCTGCTTGTGCAAGCAATGTGTTGAACTACTACACCTTCGATTCTGGTGATGAAAATTTTACGCTGCAATGGGCGTATGATGGTGACGAAAAGTTGATTTTCAACGTGAGCTGCAAAACAACTGGTTGGTGTGCAGTGGGTTTCACCTCATTTGCTGATGGAAGAAATATGACGGATTACGACATGGCTGTTGGTGGAATCACTGCTAACAAGACATACCTCTGGGTAAGCGTGTTTAAACTGTATGAGTTAACCAGAATGTCATACTTTATTATCCGCAATGCGTAAATAGCATCTGAGCTTTTAACGAGAACGGATTCAGGCAAGTTTTTAGACCACATAAAATTTCGATTACAGACAATGAAAACAGAAAGCTTAAAAATGATTACGAGGATGAAGTTCTCCTATTCCTTTAAAGACGAGAAATCTTCTGCGTGCAAAACAGACTTATAAGACAAATGTGATACAATAACGCACTGAGGCAGTTCTATCCCGCCCAGTGGAATTCAAAATATCTTGCTAACAACCCAATCAGCTCCCAAATTTCAGGTGGCCAAAATACGATTTCAGGAAAAATTCAATAACCCATTTACAAAAAAATGCAAATCAAAACTATCACGCTGAAATACTGTTGTTAAAGGTAAGGGCTTATCTTCGGTGATCAGTGTTTCCAAGGAAACAAGGTGACCTCTCAATGCAAGAGAGCTCATGGCTTTCTTGCTTAATGTTATCTTTGCACGTTCGTCTGCGTGAGGCATTTTGTCTTCGGTAGCCCGAACCAATTTATATGCATGTTGGCTCGCATTTTTTAGCAGGAACGATTTAACCATTTTCTATGATTTTTGGTATCCTTAAAGCTTTGGGTAAGAATACCCTTTCAGATAGGACATAGTCCGTCAGCACTCTTCCTACTGCTTTTTTTAAGCCGTGGTGAAATTCAATGACTCGTCGATCGGAACGCTTGACTTGTCCTGAGAAGCCTCTAGAACAGGGTTGCCTCGACAATTTCTGAGGAAGTCATTATAAAGAAGCTATGCGCTACTCATCATCAGATTTCCTCGCAATTTGTCGACACCACAGTCACTGTCCCACCAGGACAATCTTAGTTCTCGCACTTATAATAATAATAATAATAATAATAATAATAATAATAATAATAATAATAATAATAATAATAATAATAATAATAATAATAATTCAAGAATATGAATATTAAAATATATACCCTATGTACATTCTTCTTGTGTACGAAAGAGAATTGTCGTAAAATGACTATCTAAAAACTACTAATAGCAATTATAAAAAGCATCAAAAAGTTAATAAAAAAATAAAACTATCTAAAAATAATTCAAACTGATAAAAAAAGTTACTACTTAAATTCTGGCTTGCGCACTTTCCGATGCAATGTCAAT